>NC_090870.1:43237163-43267163 GCF_036669935.1 Montipora foliosa
TGATCGATTGTTGGAACACTCTGTGTTATAGGAAGACACTGTTTTATAAGTACTTCCGAGAGCGCATTGTCAGTTTGGTCCTTGGTGTCTTGGCTATCGTCTTCATTTGGCTGAGGGAAGCTTTCATCATGATGGGATTGGACTTCTTTGGATAATTCACCGATGTCATCTCGGTCTTCCTGAAACATTTCTTCAGGATTTTGACGGCCTTGATCTTCAGACTTCTTCAATTGACTGGTACTATCTTTGGCCACAGTTCCTACATTCATCTCTGTTGTATTGCTTTCCACCGGGTGGCTGTACCTATCTGTTTCATCTTTCTCTGAAACGACTCGTTCACTTTGAAATCGGGAAGCAATCTCAGTGTTGCTGTGAATTTCTTCATTTTCAGTGGAAAGTTCTTCAGACTCTTTGCGTGCTTCCACATTTTTACTTGTGGTTCTCTCTTTATTGAATGTCGCCCTTTCTTGCGGGTTCTTGATCAAGGACGCCTGATTCGCGCGTCTTTGCTCCACGTCTCCAAACCCAACTGCCATCTTATCGACTTCACTGCTGGAGGATCGACTAAATCTCGATAGCTTCTGCTCCGTGTCCATAATTCCATTTTTCTGACTTGGTGCGCTCTTTGATTTCAACAACGCTTGTCTCGTTCTGGGTCTGTTCGTATCGTTACTTTTCGCTTTTGAGACAAGACGTTTAGTAATTACAGTCGGCTCGGAACTGACGACAGATTTCCGTGTATTGGAAACAGCTTGATTTCGGCTTGATGCTTCTAGAACCAAGCGAGTGTTATTTAGTTCTTTTTGGCGCTGTGCACGAGTCGTAATTGAGCTTCTTGAAACAGCTTTATTTTGACGAGTTTCTGAAGAAACCTTTTGTCGTGATCGTGTGCTTTTAGAATTAATCACTCTTTCACGTTCTAGTTGTTCTCCAGCATCCAGTTGTGTCATCTTGCGATTGCTGTGTTGAACAGTTTGAGGATTCGATTCAGTATGTCCGAAGTCTGTCACATTTGAAAACCCATTTTTATTAATGCAAGATTCCTCCATGTCACAGTGTCTCTCCGTTTCATCAAATGTAGGCAATTCTAATTCATTGTCTTGATCGATTGCTGGAACACTCTGTGTGATAGGAAGACACTGTTTTATAAGTACTTCCGAGAGCGCATCGTCGGTTTGGTCCTTGGTGTCTTGGCTATCGTCTTCATTTGGCTGAGGGAAGCTTTCATCATGATGGGATTGGACTTCTTTTGATAATTCACCGATGTCATCTCGGTCTTCCTGAAACATTTCTTCAGGATTTTGACGGCCTTGATCTTCAGACTTCTTCAATTGACTGAAACTATCTTTGGCCACAGTTCCTACATTCATCTCTGTTGTATTGCTTTCCACCGGGTGGCTGTACCTATCTGTTTCATCTTTCCCTGAAACGACTCGTTCACTTTGAAATCCGGAAGCAATCTCAGTGTTGCTGTGAATTTCTTCATTTTCAGTGGAAAGTTCTTCAGACTCTTTGCGTGGTTCCACATTTTTACTTGTGGTTCTCTCTTTATTAGATGTCGCCCTTTCTTGCGGGTTCTTGATCAAGGACGCCTGATTGTCGCGTCTTTGCTCCACCTCACCAAACCTAACTGCCGTCTTATCGACTTCACTGCTCGAGGATCGACTAGATCTCGAGAGCTTCTGCTCCGTGTCCGTAATTCCATTTTTCTGACTTGCTACGCTCTTTGATTTCAACAACGCTTGCCTCGTTCTGGGTCTGTTCGTATCGTTACTTTTGGCTTTTGAGATAAGACGTTTAGTAATTGCAGTTGGCTTGGAACTGACGACAGATTTCCGTGTATTGGAAACAGCTTGATTTCGGTTTGATGTTTCTAGAACCAAGCGAGTGTTATTTAGTTCTTTTTGGCGCTGTGCACGAGTTTTAATTGAGCTCCTTGAAACAGCTTTATTTTGACGAGTTTCTGAAGAAACCTTCTGTCGTGATCGGGTGCTTTCTGAATGAATCACTCTTTCACGTTCTAATTTACCATTAGGTTGTCCCATAGAACCCAAACATTTAGTTTTCTCTAGCGGCTTTGTAGTTCCTCTACGAGGGCGCAATGGAGGTTTTAGAGAGATCGTATCGCCTCTTGCTTGCCGAAGGTTATAACGATTTTCTTTTCTGTTGCTGTAGTCTTCATTTTCAGAGGATGATTCGCCAGTGTTGTCCTCGATTATCATGTTGAGTGTTTCACACAATGCTTCCAACTCATCGTCCTTCACGTCGTCTGCAGCTGTTTTTGAAGCAAATGCCTTCTCTGGTGCACACTTCAACTCTCTCTCAGAATCAGTTTCTCTCTCTGAATCAGTACTGCTTTCCAAGGTACCCAAAATATTTTCCAGAACAGAGGACAACTCGTCTGCTTCCTTCGACGCGGTCTTATTAGGTAGAAGGGCTGCATACTGATTCGCGCCCATTGTGTCGTTATTAGCGTGTTCAGTAACTTCCTTGTCTGGGAGTGAATTCGTGTTGTATTTTGCTTGTTTCACGGACTCATCCGTAGCAGCCGACGTTTTCAGGTCAATAGGATTTTCCATAACAAGATCGCAAACTGTATCTTTCTCAGCAACCCCTCGCTTAGAGAATCTCCAGATGATTGGTGAAGTACGGTCCTCTCTGCCTTCAAGAGAGGTGTAAAGAACATCCTCACTGACGCAACGACGAAGTTTTTTGCTTAGCTCTTGAGCCTTTTCTTCTTTCAAGGAATTCTCCGGTTTCTGGCATTCAATTTCCGTGGAATCATTTGATGATAAAGTGGTACATTTCTCTGATGTTTTTCTCAATCCATTAACTTCATCCACCGACATGGCCCTACGAAAGCCCATTAATTTTGAATTCCTCTCTAAACTCAGCCTTCTCGTCCTATAAGGATTGCATCTCGACGAAGTTAAAGCTTCCTTCAGCTCCATTATTTTTTCCGCCAGATCAGATGAGCCTGTTCTTTGAAAGGTTGGCCTTCTTTCCATCACTTTTAAATTCTTACATTCTGGCCTTCTCTCGTCAATGATGCTGACAAATATGAAGAAGAAAAACGTTGAATTGTCAAAAAATGAGTTAAGTGAGGGTCCTGAAAGTGTTCGTATTAGGGTATTAGGGAAAAGGGGGGTGGGGTGTGTACCTCTTCGTTTCTTGTATGCTCTATAAAAAACACACTGATAGTGATAAAAAGTGATTAAATCCATTCCCATTTAAATTTTTTTCCTATATGCAGGCCCAGTGACCAAGGATCACTTTTCGCCTTAAAACAAAGCTTATAGAGATTTTTCCATAAATGGTGCCAAAATAAAATACTCCCCTCCATGACGAGCAAGATTCAAAACATTTTAGACACTAAAATAAGTTAGTAAAATCATCGTAAAAACAAAAAAGTATAGGGGCGGCCAAATATGAAAGTGGCTTATAGGCCCCATTTTACACCTTCTCCTCCCTACTCATAGACTAGTTTTGCGATGAAATCAAGGCTAGTAAACTACTACATCAGGATACTGTATACCTTACCTAAGATACTTATTTAGCAGCAATAAAGGCTCTTCTGTTTTCTTTGACAACGGAAAGATAAGAAAACTTCCAACCTGAAAAAAAAACAACAACAACAACAGCGGCAGGATTTTTCGTTTTTGTCAGGTCTGTTTGCGGAGAAAGACAAAGAATATCTGTACTAATATTACAATGTTGGATCAGATGGGCCGGACTCTTTTAGGATGCAAATAAACTAAGAGGCTCTTCAAACGGTCCCAACATCGCTCCGACAATGGAGCCAACACTTTGACTGCGAGGGAAGTCCAGATATTCAGCCTGGTGTGTGTGTTCTGGAAGTATCGAACGGAATGTTGGAACGGCTTCGACTCCAACCAACGTTTTCGACAACAAACGAGATGTTGAATCGATGTTGAATGAAAGTCTAAATGAGTTTAACTTTGATGATTTAACACACTTTCACCAGCAGCAACAACGACTTGGGAGCAGATCAATTTGTTGGACTCATTTGTTCCCAATTCAGTGACTTCAAAGCTCAGTTGGTAGAGCATTGCACCGGCATCGCAGAGGGTCATGGGATCGAATGAAGCAACCTGAATTTTTCAGTTGTCTTCAAGAGACAATTGCTCAAATTGTCCATATAGATGCGAGGATTCAGTAATTCTCTCTTCCATCTGTAACCTGCACTTTAATGATAGACATTAATTCCAATCACGTTTAGCAATGTTGATGAACGACCTGTTCAAACACTCTCGACATTTGAATCAAGAAATGAAGAAACTGTTCAAACGGGCCTTAACAGTCAGTTAAGTCCCTGAAAACTTGGACAGTGATGTGGAAAGGAAGAGTGTGCTTTTGCCTTTTCTCAGGGGCAGATCTAGGATCCTGAGATGACTTACGGCTTTCTAGTACAAGTGGCATTCTGCAAAAAAAAAAAGTTACCAGTCAGCTACTCCATTCCTAAGTAGTGAACCCCCTCCTAAGAAAGATCCTCGATCCGCCCCTGATTTCTCCTTAAGTTTTCAAAGAATCCGGCGACTGTTGGCCATACTTCATTCCCCTACACACGGAACTGATGTGCCTGCTTAGTTACCTCGGTCCATCCACTCTCGGTCATGAACAACTTGGCGTTTCTTATTGTCCAAACGTTCTTTCTCAACTTAGCTCGTCCTTTAAATATCCTGCGATATTTTTCCTCGTTCGGGTCCTTCTGTATTTGCCTAAAAAGTAATCAGGAGAGATTTAGCTCTGCGTCTACCTTTCGGAAACGACAAACAGGTAAGCAGGCAATCAGGCAGCTGCTTTCCATAAAAGCCTGAAAATTCTCCTATTGATGGTTTGCATCTGACGTCACGGAAGCCATGTTCATGTACAGAAAAATGAGGTAAAATGTCTTTTGGGAATTTGACTATTATTATGCAAAACTTGTGAGGCCATTTTCTCTTGTTTTGTACACCAACATGGCCGTCTCATCACGTGGATGCAAAGTAAGAATTTTAACTTTCTCCTCTCTTTTGGGAATGCACCTAGTCTTTAGCTTGTGCGTTCTGTTTTCCCAATTTCAGACCACGTGATGTTACTATATGGAACAGTTTCTTTCAAATGGCGTCTTATGCACGTGCATATGTATGCATAACTTATGAAAAAACAAAAGGAAAATTCCCTTGGGAACATCACGTGGTCTGAAATGGGAAAACAAAACACACAAGTTAAAGAGGTACATTTTCTCGACGCCTGTCACCAATGGTATACGCCATACCCCCAGTAACACGAACGTCTGTAAATTTGTCCACTTTCAACAACAATTTCCTCAGCTGATATAACACCTAATACGCTAAAGTTAAGGTGCTCTTTCTATTTCTGGTATCAGGTTTTCATTCAGTTCAATTTTAACTCATTCAAATCGGTTGCCGATATTTAGGAGAAGGGTCTATTAATTACAACTAAAGTTGTTTCTATGATTTTTGACAAAACACAAATTTCAGTCTAAACTTGAACGCAACGCTAAATCCTATTAATAGATACATTGCTGGAAATCAACTTGCTCGAAGGTGTCTTGAACCAGCTCAAGACTGAGGCATTTCAGTGTTCCTCAAACGCCACTGATCACTCAAGGAGTGGCAGCTACCAATTCATTTAATGAAACAAAAAAATCAGGTTTATAGGAGATAACTATAGATTCTTTTATCTTCAACGAAGTTTTAATTAATGTTTTTAATTTTTTAATTTAATTTCTTTCTTATTCATTTTTTTGTTGTTGTAGTTCTATCCAGTGGATTTCACATGTGGATTATAACTTAGACAGACTAATAACTTAGATTCCAGTTCCCTTTCTCTTTTGTCCTTTCTCTTTTGTTAAACAAAGGATCATCTCTGCTGACTGACAGAAGTCTTGATCACGACCTCCCCTATTAATGCAACCGCATAATTGTCCTCTCACATTGATACATTGATGGAAATCAACTAAGCCCTTCTTATTCGTAAATTGGGTTTTCACGACAGCGGTCCAGTCATTCTTTAAGTTAAAACAGAGTGGAACTCGTTAAGAGAGGATTCAAAGGCAGAGTGATTTGGTGAAGTGCCTATCCTATAGGGATGATATCTCTTCACAAACGTTGCTTTTGTTATTCATGCAAATGTGCCAACCACAGGAACAAAAGACCCATTTTCCTTCGCTATAGGAGATTTTCACGTGAAACCATCGCCGCCGTGTTGGTGGACGAAAACAAAAGATCTCTCATTAGCTTCTTTTGTTCGTCCACCAGCAATTGTGCATTTCTCTATTGTTACTGGTGTCTTTAGAGGTTGGTTGAAAACGTCCTATTGAGGAAAGAGAAAAAAGTAATGGAAGAAATTTTAACTTACTTGAATAGAAAAATCATGTATTTAATTGAATCCCAAGCCTTCTGAGTTGTCGTGCTGTTTAGCAAATTCTTTAGTTTCTCCTCCATTTCTTCGGTTGGCTGCATGGAAGAGCGACGTCTCGTTTGAGATAACTTTGTAGAAGGAAGATCCTTGTTTGTAATCTGAATTGAAGGGAATTAGGACACCCTGGTTTACTAAATTTATCCGCCATAGCCACTTCGGGCTTTACTCGATACCACACACGTTTCTGTGAGTCCGGCACATGGCGAGAACATAATGAGCAAACACTCTCTTACCAGTAATTTAAAGACTCTGGCTTTTATTACGGTCCGACCGGCCTCTCAACTGAGACCCCACTCAAAGGTTTAATCCGTTGTCCCCAAATTTAGCTAAATGATCGCGTTTATCCAAAGAAGCCAAGTTTCTTTACCTCATTTTTACACGATGAGGAAACACTTGTCTTGGCATTTCAAAGCTTTCCGTGTTACTGCACAATGGCTCCATGCAATTAAGGAACACGAAAGTGATCTGGAATGATGAACGGTTTGCTAGTTTTCGGTCTATCATAAGCAAAAACCCACCTTCTCATCCAAAAATGAGTAGTTGGAAGCTGGTTGGTTCTTTTTCTTTCTCTCCTCATCCTTTTCTGTAACAATGATTTCTGTCTTTTGTGAACTAATTGAACTGGATTCCTTGATGAGAGAATCACTTTTCGAGACGGAAGAGGTCTCTCCTACTGATTTTCCATCTACGACACCCTTAAAACAAAGATAACGAAAAAAGCCTTGTGAGCATTGAAAACGTCGTTTGCTGACACTTCCTTTGAATTGTAAACAACAAATTAAAGAGTGGTCGCCAGTCACGCCGGATTGCATATTTCTGACAGTTTTTAGAAAACCTTAGCAACCGTTTATGCAATTAGAAGCTAAGTGGTAACTTAAGCATCTGTTATGAAGAAGACGACTTTTGTAATTTACACCCTTACCTCTTCGCGATCCGCCGTTTCTTCGCGTTCTTTCATTGCTGCGACGAGTGGCGTTTCTTGCCATATTGGAGAATTGAAATTTAATGACCTCTTTTCCACCTTGTTTGAACAATCGGCGTCTTTGTCAGTGAGTGAAACATCGTCTGGAGAATCAAGCAGCTATAAGCAAGAATAAGTGGAAATACTATGAATCACCGTAACATAACTTATGAAAAGAATAGAGATTCTCCTTTAGGAACTTTTTTTTCTTATTATGGTCCCGGTTACCAAAGTGAATTGCGACCCTATGGTAGAAATTGTAGCTGGGAGACCAAGATGAAAAAAAAAAATTTGAAATGTGATCAAAATGCATCCTGTTTACCGAGCTGAAACGTTCATATACAAAACAATTAAAGCTTGGTGAAGTTATTGGAATCTCGGCCCTCATCGTATATCATTGCTTATTTTTGTTTTTCAAGAGTGACTTCTTCGAGCGTAAAGTTTTGCCGAATATCAGCGTTGAACAACATTTGGGAGTAGAGAAAAAAACTCCTTGATTAATTTTTAACCTGGTATTAGCGTTCATCGGCTTTTGAATAAGCGGGGCTAGCTGGATTACCGAGCTATCCAGCCATCATACAACTGAGGCCAGACACTCAATTTCATTCAGCTACTACCTTGATTCTCAGCCTCTCCAGAGACGGTGAAGAAACCAAGTGCTTTCCATCTTTTCTCATCTGCAGGATCCTTTTCTTTTGCGACGGCGGTGTGGGTGTCGTACTGTACAACGAGTCGTTCCGATTCTCGGGACTATACTCGTCATGTTTTTCAGCCTTCATTTCGTCAGTGACAATCTGCTGCAGTTTTACCTCAGCGATCCCATCGACACTTAAAAAGAGTGTAGAAGATGGGTTAATAAAAACTCAGCGCTTTTGTAAAAGATAAGAAATGATTTGAAAATAACAAGAAGTGAAAATATCCAAATACACTTTAAAAAATGCAATCCGGCCTGAGCAAGACCACGACATCAAGAAGTTTGCTCAGTTGCTCAGTCAAGGGTTTCGCAAAGCGTCCTCGAGACCAGGGCCCAACGGTATTGTCTTGCAAAGAATAAGAAGGCGTTTTTTTCCTATTTTAACCAATGATGTTGCTGTTTCGAGGCGTTCTTTTTGGCCACCGCGTCGTAGATCTTAAGGTCCCTATTAAAAGGGCAACACTTTCTTCTCGGTTATCAGTTAAAGACCCTGAGTGTTGGTTTGGCACAAGTTTGAACCCGTCTGGTGGTCTTAACTAAGTTAACAGTTGAGGCCATAAAAGGGACTCTCAAATTTTTAGATGCGGGCCGGTGGAGATGAGTAGGGTAATGCGGCGCACAGATTCTTCACATTTGCGTTCAGCAAATTGGCTAACTGGAAGACTGCCGGGACGAATAAACCGTCAGATCGATAGAGTTGATAATGTAAATTGACCACCGTACAGGGATTCTAAAATCTGACGTTTCAAGCGTTAGCCGAAGGGCTAACGCTCGAAACGTCAGCTTTAAGAATCCCTGTACGGTGGTCAATTTACATTATCAACTCCGTAGATAAAACCGAATTTTTGTGTACTACTTCCCCACCGACACAGTACCACAGTTTCTTTAGAAACTACCCCCTTTATTCGACAGATCAATAAATAGTTTTCATGTCTGCCCACGTTTTAGGTAAAAGGATATCGATCTAAGGTATCAAATTCCTCACTTCTCTAGTTTAGCTAGAGATGTACCTATCTTGAGTTTTTTTCAATGGCGTCACATCTCCATTCATTGACTTTATCAGCGGTTTCATGTCGTTCAAAGTGTTGTAGCGATGAATAACGTCTCGAACTCGGCCACCAGCTTTCGAGAACTAGAAGATATAAGAACAGATACTATCACCAGAAGTCTATAACCCGTCTATAACCCGTCACGTGCAATCTGATTGGCCATAATTTGGCAGGACCCGTATTCTAAATTTAGATAATAAGGTACACCGTTGGATCAAGGCCAGATAAGAGACATCGACACTTTAGTGGGTTAGAGCGGATGAGTATCAATTGAGTGTCGAAAGTAATTAGCAAATTGCTTTCGGTTTGCATTACTTCACACAGTGATTGGTTCAAAGATCTCACGCCATTTATTCGACCAATCAGAAGTGAAATCAAAACCAATCGTGGCTTGTGCGTGCACATTTTCCCGCGCTTTGTGTCGGTTACGTGTAATTACTTCGCGTTTGATTGGCAAAAGTAATTACTTTGGTTTTGGCTTTACGACACTCGATTGAAACTCGCTCTATGAGCTTCTGCGATCACTGAACGAAAACCAAAGGTTAATCGAAGGGTCATAGGTTTGAGCAAAGGTGCAATCCGACTCGCCGGAATGTTTGTTAAGAGTCAACATCGAATAAAATACATCGCTTTAACAAAAACCATTTCATTCATTACAAATTAAGCGAGAATACACCATTTTGAACATTTCAGTCCTGCCAGTAGAGCGCGACAACTGTCACCTGAACTTAGTCAGCTCACTCTAGCTCAGTGGGAGAGCATTCACGCTAGTAATCGGAAGGTCATAAGTTTGCCTTAATAATGGAGGTGGTGAATTTGAAGTATGCCAGAATCATTGTAAAAAGGTTGTTTACGATCGAGATCGTACGCCGGCGTAAACCAGCAACCATCTTAGCTTGTAATGGAGAGCACAGCAAAGCTAAGGGTAGGTCCAATCTCCATTACAAATCAAGACTTACAATTATACGATCTCGACGGAGTCAAAGAAGAACTGAGGGGACCGTCCGTGAAGCTAAGTCTTATAAATTGCGCGACCGAAGGCAATTGACCGGTGGTATATCCTTCTTGCTCGTTAATGTGAGAAGAAAAAAAAAACGTTTTTCAAGCAACAGTAATGAACTTTTATCATTTAAGGGCCGATTTACACGATACGATTTTTGCCGCATGCGACAAGCTTAGGCCTACGACAAGACTTACGATTGTCCCGGAATTTTAAAAGGTAAAGTCAGCTTACAAGCCAAGTGGTCCATCAGGCCGGAGCTTATCCCCGGTTTCTGTAGCATGAAGCGACTAGGAGTATTTCTACTCCCCCCTGGATGGGATGCTAGTCCATCGCAGGGTTACCCCCAGCATTAAATTCGCTTGTACCCATTTATACACCTGGGTGGAGAGAGGCACCGAGGGAGTAAAGTGTCTTGCCCAAGAACACAACACAATGTCCACGGTCAGGACCCGAACCCGGACCACCGCGCCTCCCTTTTAAAACATGTTCTAAAATGCTTTTTCTGACGAAGACGACAATTGTAAACGAGTTGTAAGCCTGTCGTTATCTTGTCGCATGCGATAAAAATAGTACCGTGTAAATCGGCCTCAAGTGTACACAACTTTTTTACCCATGATCCTTTACGATCCGCGGCTATCGCTGGTATCATTCTGTCAATCAAAAGAGGCGTTGCCATGAGGATCACTGCGGCCTCGCCAACAGCCGTTGCCACACTAAGATCTTGTGACTTTTCGTTTTCCTTGTCGAATTTAGGGCTGAGTTTGGAAAGAACCGGCATAGCTCGTTTAGCTGACGGTGATATCCTGTGCACAGAAGGTACAAAAGCGGAAAACATCACAAAGGAGTAAAGATCACAGCTTATCCTCAAAATTAGAGTACTAGGACAGATCATCACAGAGAAAATTAAAAAATAAACTCTGAAAGTGGGTTGTTTAAGCAGCAAAGTCAGAAAAAGCTTGGAACGAGCGCCCTGAACGGTTCAGGGCGCTCGTTCCAAGCTTTTTCTGACTTTGCCGCTTAAACAACCCACTTTCAGAATTTTACTTGGGTAAATCTCGTTACGACAAAAAAATCTGGTGATTCTCGGCTAAGGGGGAAAATGACAGCAAAAAATATAGGGTTTAATCGCGAAACAAAGCTGTGAAATCTATTTTAATGTAGCACTCTCCAGCAACTCGGGAGGAACTGCTTAAATGCCGTAAAGCCGTCTGTGATTGACCCACATGCAGAAAATGACTATAATTTAGACACCCATCATTATCAAGTGAAGCTATGATCATCGCAGTTATGAACGCAATTTTTACAATTGCGTAGAGAAGTCTGAAAAATTCCGGACTTCAACGGGGTTTGACCTCGCGATTCCGGTGCGACGCTTTAACCAACTGAGCTATGAAGCCACTGACGTTGGGAGCTGGTCATTTGGGGGTTCTAATGGTCCCGTTCTAATGGTGAGTTGGTTAGAGCGTTGCACCGGAATCGCGAGGCCACGGGTTCAAACCCCGTTGAAGACCTGAATTTTTCAGACTTCTCTACGCAATTGTAAAAATTGCGTTCATAACTACGAAGATCATAGCTTCACTTAATTTCATATCCGCAGTTCATATATGATTCATTTCATATACCATTTCACCCATCATTATATCAAATATTAGGTTACTCATAACTTTGGCTCAATTTCTGCCGCTTTGTCGCGGACTGGAAATCGAGCCCACTTGCAACCTTTAACAAGTTAGTTGCCTAATTTATTAGATTAACGGAAAAAAAAAAACATTCCAACCCACTTAGCAATTTCGTCCAGCAGTGCTTGCTTCTTGAACTTCTTGTTACTTGGAGTGTTCAGCACTTTTTTATTCAAAAGATTGTTGGCTTGTTCTCGTTTCTTTATTTCCTCTTCGGTTTTCTTTCTCGCTCTTTCTTCCTCCTCGACCTTTTTCTTATCTTCTTCAAGCCGCCTTTTTTCTTCATCCTTCTTTTTCTTTTCTTCCTTCTCGTTTTGTTTCTCTTCTTCTTGTTTCCTTTTCTCCTCCTCTTTTCTTTTTCTTTCTTCTTCCTTTCTTTTCTTCTCTTCCTCCTTCTGTCTCTTTTTCTGTTCTTCCCTCTTAATCTTCTGTATTTCCCCCTCGTCTCTTTTTTGAACGTTGTCCCTTCTTTTGATTTCGTCGCCTTTTTGACGGATGTTGGAGCCTGAAACTTTTGCCGAAACATTGTTATTTTTTGTAGCAATATTTTCTCCCGCCTCGCCTTTCGATCTGGCCTCCATTTCTTTAATAATATCTCGCGTTGATCTGCGAGTGTACTGTTGCCTAGAAAATGATCCCGCGGGTTTCCTCTCCCGCGGCTCTTCTCCCGCGACGTCTTGAAGTGGACCAGTTTTCTGCTGCTTCTCCTCGTATTTCCCTTTACCCGATTTGCTTTCTTTGTCAGAGTGGTGATCAGATTCTTCAGTAGCACTGGGCTTCCATTTAGTCTTTCCAAAACCAAATATACTTCTCTTCGGCTTACGCGCGTGGTGATCCGTTTCGTTGTTAAGGTTCTCTTTCGATGAAGTCAACATCATCGATGATTTCTTCCTTTTTCTATTTCGCGCATCGTTAGAACACCCTACTGTAGAACTCCTTCCTCGTGTAAAAGGACTTTCCCTTGATTTCCCTCGCGCTCGTCTCGTCGGCCTTTTATCTAGGACCTCGTCATCGCTTCCCGCCGAGCTTAAGACCGTAAGGTTTGATCTTTTTCGGCCGTCAAGTGGCACAGACCGACTGACAGTAAGTGGTTTGTGTTCATACAAATTCTCAAAGCTGGAACCGGACGTTGATCTTAATCGACTTGCTCTACCTTCAGCGCTCAGATAAGGGTTTGCACGGCTACGCTTACGGCCCTTAGCAGCCGTATGCTTTGCACCAGTGCTGATTCTTCTCCGGCGACTTGCTAAGGAACATAAAAATTAATAAAATCAATCTATGAAAACAAAGGAAAATTTGACATGCGGTTGCGCAGACCTGAAACTACAATCCGGGTCAAAACACTTCAGGACACTTGTCAAATTTTGGGCGAAAAGTAGAGAATTAACTGTGCATGCTTCCATCGTTATATGAGAAACGAATGTTCTTCTTTCACTGCCTTTTTCGTGCCCCCCTCCCCCCCCCCTTCCCACCAGACAATGTTGAAACATGCCAGCGATCGATGAACGGATCTTGATTTTGGAGACTGTGAAAAATCAACATTGTAATGGGGGTAGGGGGGAAAGTATTAGCATTAGATAGTATATTAAGATGAATTTGCGAATATTTTAAAAAGGAACTTTTAAACAAATACTAGATGTCTTGTAATGGATTCGTCGTAGATTTGTCCAATGCAATAGTAGTTCTTTCTCTGTTATATCTTTGTTTTACTTTGCTTGATTTGAAAGCTGCTTTAAAATAGATGCAGTCTTTCTTGCTGGATTGATAGTAGTTTTTATGTTTTTGTGTGGTGTGATGTCCATCTTGATGAGTGTGTCTTTTGACCTTGGTATTTGAATCTACTTTATTTCATTTCCTTCTTGGTAAATTCATTCTTGAGTTTTTACAAGGGTAGAATAAAGATGTTATCGGTATAGTAGCTGTTCTTTGTTAATGAGCATTTCAGGCTTATTTTAGAGACAAGGCAAATTTGAACTGAGCAAACCGTGTCAAAACTATTACCGTGCATGAACTGAATAAAGTTGTTTGATAGATGGATGGATGGATGGATGGATGGACCCTTTGCATAAATGACAATGTACATCCTAAACCTCACATTCATGTGAAAAATCCTTTGTCTAGAAACATGAGTACGAGGCTAAGGATGTACAAAGTATTGTTATTCTAATTTAGGCGCCATTTATGCAAAGGGTCTATGGATGGATGGATGAATGGATTGACTGATTGACTTACCTTTGCCACTGACATCTGCAAGTGGGCTACCAAGACTAAAATCAGCGTTAACAGCATCATCAGTATCATACAAATGGTAAACTTCACGGACCTTTTTGTGTGTGATTTGCAGGTAGCGACTGCTTGGGTTGATTGTATATTTAGCGTGATCTTTTTGAAGATTTTCCGGACTAGTGCCAGACAGAAGGCGATAGATGTTCTCTCGTTCACTTAGAATTTGAAGCGGAGGTTTGTCCTGCGCAAATGAGCGTATCATCCAGGCTGCATCCAGAGCGCTCAGGACACCGCGGGCGCAACCCGATCCCGTTGGCCAAAATGGCTGAAGAATGAAGAAGTCATCGACGTTAGGTATATGCGTGATTGATCGTAAAGGTGGTATGACTGATCATAAGGCGCAATCGCAAAATTATGCATCATAATGAATTTATTCCAGTTGGGCTTAAAATTCTGGCTAAGACAACCAAACCTGGGAGTGACTGTTCCGCCGTTGAACACGAATTAGCAAGTCATTTGGACTAGTAAAACAAATAACTCTACCAGCCCCTCCCACTATAGGAGCCCCGTTAGGACTGTTTTTCGTTCTGCCTGATTAATTAGACACCGCATTTTTGACACTCAGTAGTAATAAATGATTTAGAGCTCTTTAAAAAGTATTCCGTGGGCGCTCGTGGAATATGAAATAATAATTACGGGACGAGCCGCATTGCGTAGAGTTCGCTTTAACCAATTTCCTATGCAAAAAACGCGATAAAACTCCAGCTTACGCTGACGACAGGCTTGGAATCGAAAACAATTTCTCTGTGTAAAGGCGTCCGCAAACGAGGAAACGATGTTGCGGAAACTTTGTTGCGGAAGCAAATGTTTACCCATTTGCGGCCCAGTGTTTCCTCGTTTGCGCGCCGAGGAAACATTTCCGGAAACAATGTTTCGGCAACAATGTTTCAGCGTTTGCGGGCGCCTTAAGCCACAGTTGGAAATGAAATAAATGACATTATCTCTGCGCATTACTGTTCGCCCAACAGGTAAAGGGCGATCAAATCAGAATTGGGTTTTTGAGAGGAGGGAAAAAAACAGAAAAACCTGAAGTGTGAAAATCAGTGCCAATCCACGTTAGAGGCTGAATCTGGTAATCAAGCCCGATGTGGTGGGGGTCTGAGGGGAGTTATCAGTTCCTACGCAATGTCTCCGTGATTATCTCACCCGTATCATGATTCAACTCGTGCCCTCACCTCCAATAAGCTGTCTCCGACAAGCCCCAGAAGCAGTTTACTTCCGTTTCTCTCTATGATTCTGGCGGCGTGTTCAGCTTTCTTGATGGAAGTGAAGTCAAACACAGCTATGTCCGGTTGATTGTTACCTACAATCTTTAGCTCCAAATTCTTCAGCGTTCCTTTAGTAGCGTATTTAACTACGTCGGTTACGTATTCCAACAGCTTCGAATGGTCGATGTTACAAGGAGCCAGTAATTTGGTGGGTTGACCAAAATCCTATAAAAGCAATGAAATGTTTAATGAAGGTCTTGCCGAAGTGATGATCTCTTCAACCTTCACGAATATTACCTCTTTAAGTGCACCTCTCTTCAATAAGCTTGCCTTCCCTGCCGTCATTACAAAATAATGAGTTTCGTCTTTGTAGTATACAATATTCTCCAGCTTGATTCCTTTCTCGACAAACAGGGTGTCGAAAAACTGCGGGTTAAATTGATAAGCAATTCCACTGATTTCTTCAACATTAGCTTCCTCTTCTGTTCCATGGTTGACAAAGTTAGCTGTGATCCCAATAGCGAGTGTGCCTTCAAGTGAGAGAAGAAATATGTTGAAGCTTGTGGTTTAAAGACCAAATTCTTTCGACTACGAGTGCCTCAGGGCTTTTTGAGGAATTCGCCTGATTTCTCAGTCCGGTTCACAAACATGGGAAAAAGGAAAAAGGTTTTCCAAAACTAGGATTAGAAAGTGCTAAGAAAACAGAATAACTTTTCGCGCGGGAGTATAGAAAACCATCGCGCATGCTAAGATAATGTATGTTCCTTGCACTCCGTGAAAACCTAGCGTGTTTCTTCAGCTAAGAGAGTTTGAGGGCCACACTATAAAATACAGCTCCCTCCTTTTTCCTCTGTTTCGCACTCCATAAATCGATGTTTTAGCGCGCCGTATTGTGAAGAACACGACTTCCTAAATTAGCTAATTATAGCTTGCCTACTATCTGATAATCGGCCTTAAAATGATTTTCAATATAGTGAAAAAGAAAATTGAGCGATTGCTTTAAGTGGCTTTGTATGTTCAAAGTGATTGGCTTATCGAAAAAACTCGCGCTCTATTTCATCCAATCAAAAACAAAACAGAGACCATGCCGCTTTTTCCCGCGATTAACACCAGCTACATATGCCCCACCGTGGCGTTTTAGGATTGGCGCGTCTTCTGTGATTGGCTATAGCTGGCATAACTGCTGTCATTTCAGTTCGGCGGCCTAGACTGAAGATAAATCCTCAACAAAAGTCAACATTTTTTGCTAAAATAAGCAACAAATTTCAAATTACCTCTCATTTCAATCTGCTGAAATCCTGGAAGAACATTTTTCTTCCCATCAGCTCCAATGAGCACATCGAATTCAAAGGTCTTCAAAGGATGATTTTCAGGAGACACTTTGCTCCTCCATCCATCTTCCGGTAGATTAGGCTCGATCACGTGTTCAAATGTGACGCCAGTGTACAGCTTGGCGCCAAAAATTAGCGCACATTTTAGAAGAATAGCTTGGAGTTTGCGAATGCCTGGTGGGAGAATCACATTTATCATATAACCCTTTTTTACAAACAATTCGATAGATAGATTTTCCATTAAAAAAAAAATTACGAGCGCATCCAAAGAAATGTGCTATAAATTAAGCAGCAATTCTCATCGAAAAATCCAAGATTTTAACAGGAAGGAGTATAAAACACCTGCACACTTTACCCGCCAAACATGCATGAGGGTTTCCCTGGGGTTTTGGGAAACAAGAGAACATGGCTAATTTGAACCTGGGGAGCAGGAAAACAAAGACCATTTTAGGAATCAAAAAACTAACAACACGTTTTGAAGTCATTTCGGGAACAGGGGAACACAAGCAATTTTTTCAAGGGAACGAAGACCCCTCCCGTCCCCTCCCCCCCCTTCCCTGGGAGGACCTCATGCTTGTTCTTGTTTTCGAATTTTCACAGTGCTCATTCTTTCATTCATTTTTGCGGAGACTCTCACGTGTGGACCTTGCCCAAAGATTTCGGTCAAACGGCTTCCGTTGATATGATAGAGCCACTAGTTTATTAGTTTTTATAACTATTATGAATTATCCTCTTTAAGTTTAAAGGATATCACTTACTACTTTCAGAATAAAAACTAGCGATAAAAAACGACGTTTCGATCTCTCTGAGATCATTTTCAAGTTTCAAAAAAACTACTTATAAGCACTTACTACTTCCTTACTAAATTTACTCACTCAAAAAAGAATAAGTTTTTTGAACAGTGGCCGAGAATTCATGTAGCGGAAAAGATTTTAGAGGTCAGTGGTAGACAAACTTCAACAACAGCAAGAAAAGAATAGGATAAGTAGAATTATTGGGAAGAAAGTTTTTGTTGTATAAAAGACAGCGAAAGGTCAAAGAATTCCTGCAATTTTGAGACAGTGGATCCCGACACCCTCCCCCTACGACTTGTTTTTAGAGACTAGGAGGTTATTGCATTTAAAAACGGCTAAATGCCCTCTTGCCTGATAAGATCAATTAATATCAGTTCCTAATACAAAACATGAAGGAATATCCGCCTGCGGTGATTCACATATCGGAATTGGTGAAGTGAAAACTATTTTCATAAAGTTCTAAAGGTCTGGTAGTGCGTATATTAGGAATTTATCGAATGTATCCATTATTTCTTCACCTCAGTCCGTCTGAGAATCCGTTCCCTTAAATATATCTTGTTCAATTGTTAACATGATCTTAATTATAGTGAAATTCTTGAGCATAAGTTTCGTTTCCGTATACAAATCGAAAGAGTGTCCTCGAGGGCCGAAGGGAATTACAAAGTTACCCAGATCATTGCATACTTCCCAATATCAGTTCTTTATTTCTGTCTTCTGTTTTCTCGCTGAAACTAAGGGGTCAGACATACATCACAAACTTAACTTCCCCGACTCGAATTTGCATTTAATGGTCCGGAAATCGCCGTTTACTCTCGCCTCTTCAAATTCGTGGTTTTTGCCGGTTCAGTCATGGTTGACCAACTTCAATCGTACGATCTGCTCTTATGCAACACAATTCGCCAAAATGGTACCTTTTAATTTTAGTGAGCATGTAATAAAATTAAATGACCGGAATACGTATTTTTCACTTCACTTCTCGTGAAAAAGGAGTTTGCGAGCTGACGCATTTCACGAGAGGACTGGACACCCACGCTTCCTCAGAGCAAAAAATGGTGTCACGTTTCAAAACAATTGATCATATTTATTTTTTGGTCTCTTTTTCATCTTAACGTTAGTAGAGGCATGTTAAAAGTTGTTTTGACAAAGTTTTGACCGATCCGTGCAGTAGCTGCTATTCCGCTTACAACTAATTCCGGGTTGAAGCGTCATCAAAATTGAGCGCGTGTTGTGTTAACAACGAAGAAGATTCTACACACGAAATCTCTCGATCTCTTCGGTTTCCTTTTTGGTATTTCAGCGTTTTTAAATGACCCGATCTCAGTATTAATGAATGTGACCGAAGTATTTTTTCGGCTTCTTTGTATTAAACGAGCAATCGAAGAACTAATTTCTTATATTGATGTTTTAAATCATGGAATATGACTGAAAAGAGTGGCACGCGAATAAATATGGACTTAGAAACTACTTTCCTCATACATAACAGGTGTTCAGAGAAAAATTGAGTACGGTGTAACTTAATTAATTAAAAGCTGGAAAAAAAATTGAGAGATCTTTTACAGATGTAGAGTGCAAAGCGAAAAGACAACAGAAAAAGTAAAAAAGAAAGAAAAGAAATATGTAAATTTGTTTCGAAGCAATTATGAAATATTGGAAGCGAGAGACGTGACTTTTAATTTGTTTACTTTCGAATTTCATCATGTGCCAAATCAGAAAGTTACGAAATACATTTCACCTCGATTTAATTTCAAGAGAAGTAGTGTGAACAAAACATTAAAAACTGAAGGCCTTTGCTTCTCGTCAGTGGAGTTCAATTTGAAAATGTTTATTGTGACTGAAAACAATGAAATGTACCGCGAGACTAAAGGATTATCAAAACTAACTCTTGAAGTGAACGAAAGCCTCACACTCTGCAAATGATCGACGTTGAACCACTTTTGTTCAAGAGTTTGTCCAAGACTTATAAACCTTTCAATGTACGTGAGGCCCACTGGCAAATTCTTACCCGATGACCGAGACTCGAACAAAACCCAAAACAATCCGTCTATTGATTGGAGAAGGAAAACTGTAAAGGAGTCAGTACGTTAAATAATAACGTCTTTTTTGGATTCCAAAGCGGGTAAAGTTTTTTGAGGGAATTCTACGTTTGACATTGAACTTTTTGGCCTTGTGGGCGTACTTAACCTGTTGATAACTGGAGAATAAACAACCCTGGCAATATTGAGGGATTAACAAGTGCCACAGATTTAAGTTTGCTAATCTTGTTGGAGAACGAACATTTGAAGACTCTCTCCGGCGATAGCACACGAGCCAGAAATTTGCGGAAGACAAAATAGGAAAATGTTTGCGTTATAAAATCAACAAATACGCGAAAACTGCCAAAGTTTTAATGACGATCATTAGATATCATCTCATGATCACTGAAATCATGGAAACAAAGTTGTTCTCTGATAAACACGAAAGTTATACCGCCTCTCGCTTGAGTGTTAATACGTTTTGGTAACTTTTCTGTATTTTTTATCAGTTGAAATTATCATTGACTCGTGTTTAACATTCCTATCTCATACAGCGGCATTATTAAATCATGATTGTCAAGTTGGGCCAGTATTAATGATAATTAGTGGTGCATTTAAATGTCAAAATGAAACTGAAAAACCTTCATTCACGTTAAAATGTAAATCAAATTTGCAACTAAACAATACATCCAAACTATATTATAGAGGGAAACTGCAAAATAAAACTTGCATACAAACACTTGCAACTGAGTAATTACTTACTGACGTGATCGATTGAGCCCGAACAGAATTTGCCATAAAACTTTTTCGCTCCAAGCGAACGAAAATCGGTAAGAAGAAACGGCCACAAGTGAAGTACATTATTCCTCACAAATGATTCTCTCTTCTCCACAATGACAACCTGGGCGCCGAGCAAAGCAACTTCGATGGCTGTCCTCAAGCCTACAGGACCGGCCCCTATGATCATTACTTGAATGTCCTCGCATATTTTCCCTTTGCCGTATTCTTTTTGGTTAGCGCGACTGTCAAGCTGTTCCCACAATGATTTACATCTCCAAGTTTGCAATTTCCCTTTGAGTAGCGAGTAAAACTCTCGAGGGTTGCTGGCCTTTATTCCGATAAGTTTTAGAAGTTGACCAAACGTGTGCGTTATTTCGGGACAATCTTCGGCGTTCATAAACTTGCAAAACAAATCTTGTGCAGTTTCTTTGCTCAAACCCGTATTTTCCATGCCAGTTTAGGTTTGGAAAGAAGTCCAGTGCGTTAAAAAATGGTCACAAAATAAGCGCGGTGAACAAAGTGGGCATAACCACGACGACCAGACGCTCCACGAGGTATTCAAAACAGATAGCAACGGATAGAAATTTCAAATTTGGTTGCCGATATTAAATGTCATGTCTGTTTGTTCTCAGCCGTGGTCACTCAACTGAAACAGCTTTGTTTTCTCAAGTAATTCAGAGATGACATACGTGTTACAAAAAAGAACAGTTATAACCGCATGAATACGTCATCACGTGCATGGCCGATGATAAACGGCTAACGAATGTTATAAGGAATAAGTTTAATTCTGAAGAGGAAAAAATTCCGGAATCTTTTTCTTTTCACGGACAAATTCATTTCTTGGTGTCCCAAAGGAACGTATCATTGTTGTCATATAATACTGAGTAATTTGCAATACAATGTCTCATTCTACAGGTAAGATCGAAGGAACAAGACACTACATGTATTGCACTACATCGTTGTTTCAATTCCCTCCCAAAACAAAGAGCTCGCTTCTTCCCAAAGTCAACACGCATCTAACAAGGCTGCAGCATGGAAAGCTTCTTTGAAAGAAGACTTATCGGGTGGCTTTCACTGTTTCAGCTGTTTTAACATACAACGGAAGTCAACACGGAAAGCGACAACGGCAAAACATAACAGGGCAAGCGAGAAACAGACAGGCACAAAGGCTTATGGTATCTGACAAAATTGGAACTGCTGAAGACAAGTTGTTTCTGAGAATGAAGGAATACATTAATTTCTTTGAACATCTTATAAAATAATGGACCATTTTTCGTTATTTTAATTCTTCTAGGTTTCAGCTTTTACCGTACATAATCGATACATAAGAATCAGTTTTATGTTGCTTGTGTTGCTTATATTCAAGTTTCACTCCTGGTGTCTTTTCTTCATATTCAATATTTTCAGCAAATATTTTCGCACGCATGCGATTGGTCTAAACGCGCGTGACCGAATATTCCCAATATTCCCCAATGTCCCAACATTTTTGCAAGTAGAATTAATTGGGTTCCCTTTTGTGACAGAAGAAATAAACCTGCTGGTCGATAAAGCGGTACCGGAAAACACAAAAAAGTCAACTTCATACGCTGTAAACGTTTTTGACGGTAAACTCTTCGTAAAGGTTTCGTCTAATTTGTAAGCTCCAGTCTCGTGAAAAATATTTGAAGGATAACAAACACAATAGGACGTTTCCAACCAACCTCTAGAGACGCTAATAACAATAGAGAAATGTACGACCTCTGGTGGACGAACAAGAGAAGCTAATGAGAGATCTTTTGTTTTCGTCCACCAAAATGGCGGCGATGACGTCACGTGAAAACCTCCTATACCTTCCATTTGAGCTTTAATCTTTAAATAGAGAGCTTTAATTGCCGTAGGAAGATTGTAAGCTTCTCGCAACAGATAACGCCAAATGGGGCCTACTGTTTATGTAACGATAAAATTTTAACTCATTTTATATAATAATTATTTAACGGCAGCATAGCTCATAACTGCATCACGCAGTTAAAGCACATCTACGATGCGGCCAACCAACCACCGAAGTGAGCAAATGTGAGAATGATATACACAGTAAATGAAATGGTGACAATGGAACCCACTGGAAACTCGGAAAAATCCGAGCCCCGGATGGGATTTGAACCCACGACCCTCCGTGATCTCGTCGGATGCTCTAACCACTGAGCTACTGGAGACTCTATGGTGAGCAAGGTCGAAATGTGGGTCTTTGACTCGAGCTGCACCACGCAGATACAGACAAATAACGGCAGCATAGCTCATAACTGCATCACGCAGTCACCATTTCATTTACTGTGTATATCATTCTCACATTTGCTCACTTGGGTGCTTGGTTGGCGGCATCGTGGATATGCTTTAACTGTGTGATGCAGTTATGAGCTATGCTGCCGTTATTTGACTCTGTAGCTGCGGGATGCAGCTCGAGTCAAAGACCCACATTTAATTATTTGTTCTTGATATAAACTGAACCACGGATGTCAGGTTTCCAGCATTTTCATTGGCTCGCCGGACACAGGCTATCAGTTCATATACCTAATACGGTCAAGGAACGCGTCAGCAATAAAGCGAGCTGAAACCATTTTTGCAGCTCTGAGAAAAAACGGCCGACAAAAGCTGTTTTGGACCGGAATTGACCGAGGCTTAAATCGAGGCTTTAGTCGACAATACATGGAAGAGTTGTTGCTCCTGGAGATTATTCTACTCGGGCTTGCTGGATATAAATGATTATAACCAACTCGGCGCTACACGCCTCGTTGGTTATCTATCACTTCAGTATCCAGCGCGCCTTCGATTCGTAGAATAATTGTCAATTAGTCAATTTATGATGATGTATTTCGAGTTCCACACGTTTATTAGTAATAGTAGTAGCAGTAGCAGTAGCAATAGCAGCAGAAGCATAGTAGTAGTAGTACACTTAGTGGTAGTGGTAGTAGTAGCAGAAGTAGTAGTAGTGGTAGTGGTACTGTTAGTATATAGTAGTAGTAGTAGTAGTAGTAGTAGTAGTAGTAGTAGTAGTAGTAGTAGTAGTAGTAGTAGTAGTAGTAGTAGTAGTAGTAGTAGTAGTAGTAGTAGTAGTAGTAGTAGTAGTAGAAGTAGCAGCAGCAGCAGCAGCAGCAGCAGTCGTATCCGTAGTCGTAGTCGTCGTCGTGTCGTCGTCGTCATAGTAGTACTGATAGTGATAGTGGAGTTTATGGCTGGACTCCTCAAGGATCCTAGATTGTGCCTAAGCTAAGAGCAGCACGGAAAACGTCCTAGAACTCGAGAAATGGTGACTCAGAGAGATTTTCAAACATTTTGGCAAAAATGGCAAATTTTGTAGGCAAAGCGCAATCTAGGAGCCGCAACTGGGACTCACATGTTGAGACTGTGTGGTTTACTTGTTTTCCAGGGTTCAAACAATGCCGTTTCTACTCGAAAAATAGCCGGAGGAAAATGTCCTACAGTTCGAGACTGAGGGCGAGGTTTACAAAACAACTTCGCTGAGGTTTAGCCAATTTTATATATAGGCAACCTTCTAAGAGGTAACAAGTAGGACTCGCAAGTTGGGATTATGGCCTGATTGATATGCACAGACTTCCAAAGGATCTTAGAATGTTTACACGAATTAATTACTCGATTCTAATAGGCTGAGGGTAGTGCAGTTCAAATGTAACAGTGCAAAAAGCGTAATACCAGTGCAAATTACACATCAAAATTCTGGACTATGATTGGCTAATAAACAATAGGGTTTGGTCAAAACCAATCAAATCTTTTGTTTTCAAATCAAGCGCGCGCCCAGGATGGCCCAATTTATTGCGCACTTTTTCCCTGACTGCCTGATACGCGTGCGTTTCTTCTGCTTAACCATCTCGGGCTCGAGCAATTTTGGTCGTCTGTGAAAAAATTTACTCGTGCTTATTTATTCCAAATTGCATTCGAAATCATGTGATTACCTATACAAACAGCAAGCTTGGAAAACTGACAACATTAAGTTCGGCTTAGAGTTCGAGAAAGGGCGAGCTTTTTAAACAACTCAAGAATGGCCGATTTTATAGGCAACTGTCTGAGCTAAATAACCAGGACTGTGACGTTGGGATAATGGCCAAATTGCTATGGATTGATTCCTCAAGAATCTTAGAACGTTGTTAAAAGAAAAAAAAGATGGGGTCACCGCGCTTGTTTTCGCGCTGCATGCCCTTTAGTCAAGTGTTCTTTACCAAATTACGCAGGAAGCGTTCGATACTTGATCAACCGGAGAAATTGTAGTTACATAGCAAAAGCCACTAAATGTTACTGAAAACTTAAGCCAACACGTTTGTCCGGGCCAAAATCTTTCAGTAAAGTGATTTCAAATTGCTCGATCTTAAGTAAGCAAATTGGACCGCTACATCATCACCTCACACTTAGTGTCTGACTTTTAATGCAGTTTTCACGTCATTTATATATAAATACTACAACCGTCTACTATCCAACTTTTTTCTCCATAAAATATGTTTTCCGTGTACCTATTACATGGACATAACACCATTAAAAGGAGGGGGTCACCGTGCTCGTTCAGGAGAAAATAGCCATTCCTTGACAGATTAAGCTTGGTGTCAGTGAAAATCCACCATTTTATCAATGTGCGCGATCCTATGTGCGCGCCAATGACGCAAGAAATTATGCGCAGAAGGGTTGCGCGATGCAAAACCAGGGAATCACCTGTGGTGGGACCGAGGCAAAATGGCCTACTTTATAGACTAATAGCTATGCATGTACTTCCCAAGGATCTTCGCTAGAATGTTTCTACGCAAAAAAACAGCATGGAAAACAGCGAATAATAGACCTCTTTATAGTTGTGCTTAGTTACCTGGCCTTTAAATGAAAGTGAGGCTAGTGTTGACCTTGTTAATGATGTCGTCATGCTAATTAGTAAGAATTTACATAAGAAAAGCAGTGACGTTTCTATCAAAACAAGGTCAATTCCAGCCTCACTTTCATTCATAGGCCAGGTAACTAAGCACACAACTGTAAAATGGTCCATTCCAGAAATGGCGAGCTATTCAAATAAGTTTGCCGAGGTGGGACGAAATTGAGAATGGCCCATTTTATAAGCAAACTTCTTGGAGCGAAACAACTGCACGAAGAGGGCAAGTTGGGATTATGACTATTAGTAGTAGTCCTCGAGTAGCGAAAGCGTGACGTTTTCTTTCGTTTTATTCCCAAATAAAAATTTCGTCAACTTGCATTTGCTGTCTTTATTATTGCCTTTTCTGTCCGACTTCGCCCTCAAGGGCTACGGGTCTATTTGTTAAATATTCGACATTCGTATTCTCGCAGTTGGACTCAGCTGCGCTGAAACAAGCATGGAATAGAGAGTGGGACGAGTCTCCACCGAACGTACGTCCCAGTCTCACTTCCGAGGACACGACAGAGGTCTTTTCGATTCCAGGCACTCCTCATTGAAATCTACTTGCTTCCTTTTTAGGGACATCAATGGGAGTGTGTGTTGTGGTTTTGTGCAATAT
Organism: Montipora foliosa; assembly: GCF_036669935.1. Taxonomy (NCBI): domain Eukaryota; kingdom Metazoa; phylum Cnidaria; class Anthozoa; order Scleractinia; family Acroporidae; genus Montipora; species Montipora foliosa. The sequence continues at coordinate 43,262,909 of NC_090870.1, forward strand.
GCCTGCATCGCGACCCAACAATTTTGTTTTCCGATTTTCACTTTAAGTAGTCTCCTTTGTAAGAGACCGCGTTCGAGTGAGGCGGCCCAGTGGTCAACCCACATAATTTTGGCAGGGGGACTGAACTAAGCAGCGAGGTCATTGGATATGTTGGATTAAAATCATCGCCAGGAAAACAATATTCACATTACGTTGTGTTTTGTGGGTTTTTTTTTAACCCCAAAATTTCAAATCTAAAACTGATGAAGCACACAGAAGTCACTTGTCTTGGCTCAGTTATTTTGGCAAAAAACTAGCCAAACCTTGTAAGTGACACTGGAACATATTTACACGAATATTTACACGACGTTAACATTCCTGGACAAGTGGCCTTTAGAGTAAAATTGAAGGCCAACAGATAGGGCACTGTAAGATTTTCCCTACCGATCATACAAAGCCATGTACCAGACCGTTGACGCTTCTAACGACATTAAGAACGAAAGAGAGGAGATTTTCAAAGACATGGAAAACTTTCAACCGTATTTTGAAAGTCTAAATCGGTTGTAACCGGTTCAATCGTTTGTAAACAACTTAACTTAAAAACTCAATCAGGCCAGGACCTGATTATTCCACTATGATTCGATTTGTTTGGTAAGAGATCAAGGTATACGACCACGTGACCCGTTGCCCACAGGAAGCTCTGTTCTGATTGGCGAATGGTAGTCATGTGACAGCTTCTGCGCAGACGAGGTGGGAGTCTGCTTTGAAAGCAGTTGGTCGGCAAAAAACATCGCCTGAAAAAGACAAACATGTTTTTAAAAAAGGAATGACCACTTTGGATGTTTGGCGTTCACCCCGCGGTTCTTAGCGCTCGCTTAAGAAATGGATTTCTAAGCCAAAAGAACTATACTGTGAGGATGCTAAGTAGTTTTATTATTTTATAGAAGTATTAGCAAATGCATTGTCAGTAATTTAACGCAGTATTTCAAGTTTATATGGGAAAAAACGCTCAAAACCTGGCACGAGTTCATCGGCAAACGAAGAAGAAATGGCTGGTCAGGATCTTGGAACAGAAAAAGATCTCTATAGAGAACTGAAAGAGTCGATCGAATGCCTAAAAAGATTGGTCACTGAGGGTATTGCCAGATGAAATGGTGATCTAGACATACTGCGAAGCGAATTCAAATCGGATATTAAAGAAATGAGCTGTACTATAAAAGACCTCGAAAAGAGTTTGAATTTCACGCAAGACGAAGTTGATACCTTTAAGGAAATATTCAAGAAGGAAACAGAAGAACGCTCTTCGGAAATGGAACTTTTAACGGCGAAAATAACTAATTTGGAACAGTCCCTGACAAAACGACGGGGTGGGGAAAAACCCCGTCGTTTTGTCACCCGGCCCAGACCTTTCCCACGCTCTTCCAATATGGAGTCTGATACGTGTTTCGTGGCGACAACAACATCTACCGCCTGCAAGCTGGCTAAAAATTGCGTGAATTTCTGTGTCGGATGTTTACGCAGGTACCTCAAAAGATGGAGGCTGCTTTCATCTCCATAAAAGTCACTACACTTTACGGGAAGTAAACATTTCAAATAAACATTTCATTCCTTCATTAGTCCTTTAATGAGCCCAACAAAGTGACCTCCTTCCAACTGATTGGCTTCAAAGCTCAGTTGGTAGAGCATTGCACCTGCATCGCAGTGGTCATGGGTTCGAATCCCGATGAAGCCCCCCCCCCCCCCCCCCCCCCCCCCAATGCAAAAAAAAAGAAGAAGAAAGAAGGTTTTGATACATTTGTTTGGCAGTGACTCACCTTAGGGGCACTGGCAGTTTGAACACCAACACTTCTCGTCGGCTTATGGATTGGCGCTAGCGGTGAACTTGTCCTCGTTCTCTCTCCAAGCTTGGGATGGGACCTGGGAACTATGCCCAGATCACCCAATTTGTAATGAGGCAAAGGACGGTTGACAACGGCCGCAACAGCCTGGGACTTTGACAGAGGTGTCCTGAAAAAAACCGCCGTTAATAAACCGAGAATAGACCCTTTGCATGAATGGCGCCCAAATTTGAATAACAGTACTTGATACATCCTTAGCCTCACATTCATGAGAAAAATCCTTTGTCTTGAAACATAAACACGAGGCTAAGGATGTAAACAGTATTGTTATTCAAATTTGGGCGCCATTTATGCAAAGGGTCTACGGGTGGTAGTGCTGCATCGCTTGGGAGTGAAGGACTGGACTTATACTGGTAAGGTGCATTGGCCAGCGTTAAAAGAGAATTAAATACTGGCGTTTTAAGCATTAGCTTAACTACGGTGTAAGGACATGTGCAAAAGCGCTTTCAGGCGATATCATCAACAGTGAATGGAGATGGAAAGTGGACAGCCGAGCAGAATGGTGACACCTCACCTAGCAGACGTGTGGAAAAATTAACGAGAAAAGCAAGAATATGAAAGGAAAAGGGAGAAAAGGAAAAGAGAAGGAGACTTTTAACCAAGGACTTTCTGCTGACTATATACTAATTGCTTTTGTGTTTTTACTTGTTTCGGGTTAAGGCATGTAAAGAAGCAGAAGAAGGAGTAGCTTAAGAACATCGCTGTGATGACATGTAGATAAAAGCTTATCACTTCATTCTATAAATTGCAAAGATGTAACTATTATCAGATACGTCCACTCTTGTAACATAAAGAGGTAAATCGTTGGAAATAACTTTAAATCCTCTATTCTTTTTTTCAGATTTCTTAGGCATCGTATTAATATAATGGCATGTTACTTTACAGTTGCTTCATTAACAAAGAATGTCATTTCCAAAAGTAAGCCAAACAATTCCAACAATTAAGGGTTAGTGATAATCTTTTGAAACCTATAATAGCTTGTTACGACTCGTCAGAATAACAATATTACTTCTGTGTTGGTTTTCTAAACCCCTCCAGCACAACCTGTAAACGACTAGATATTCTTTGATTGTACTTGACGTCAAGGCTGCCATGTTGGTGGAAAGAACAATAGCGAAAATGTCTTTTGGGAATTTGACTCTTTTATTATGCAAAACTTGAGCTACATTGTTTTGGCACCAACATGGCCGTCTTATCACGTGAGTGCAATAAAAGAATGTGTCTTGCATAATTCAACACTCTTTTTCGTTGCCTTTTTAACCTCAAAAGTAATTAATAATAAACTCACTCTTTCTTTTTCAGAATGTGTCTGCCAATATCTGGGCTAGGGCTAGAATACCCTCTAGTCTCCTGAGGTGGGATAAAATCTGTTGCATTTGGTCCCACGCCAAATTTGGCAGCATCGTTAAGTATTCTGAGCAGTGTCTGGACCAAGTTTTCACGTTGAGCAATGGATTCTGCCTCGTCACGCTTCCCTTGCACAGTAGGAGGAGCCTGAAAAGGATGCCAAAAAAATTATAGTGGTGGCTCATTTAATTATCCTACATGGGAATCACTTTCACAGCGATGGACCAATTCGGCTAACTCAATGTTGTAACCAATTCAAATCCTTTCAGAATAAAACTTTTTGTTCCAAGTATTTCCACATCATTAAAATTAATGCTACATTATCATGCAAATGCAACACACAAAGATTCTTAACCCAGAGAGACTTGAAATGGGCACAAGATTGGGTTAGCCAAATCGCAGGGTTCTTGTTAAGAGCCGGTAACCGGTTATTTTTACCGGCTGTTTCACTGAAATATTTGCCGAAATCATCCAACGAATGTTCGTCTGTTTAAAGCTGAAATCACATTGTGTTTATGGGAAAATATTGCTTTCCCCTTCCAACCAATCCTGTGAAGATATCTGGCACATGTTATCTCTTCGAAAGTATACCATTTGTAAAAGCAATCCAGCTTGTTTTTCGCCAACTCATCCCTCGAAACAATGTCCGCCATGTTTCCTTTCCATTCCTCCCGCGGCCAGGGGAAACCCCCCATAATCCATTATTAAACGTTTACAACATGGCATCCCACGTGGAAAACAAGAGAAAGGTCTTTCGGAATTTGGTTTTCAACAATAGCGTCAGAAAAGCGTTGGTGAGTGAAAATCAATGAAATAGCATAAGCTACTTTCTTTTTGCTAGTATTAAAGTAATTTAGGAGCAGCTGGAACGCGACAGCAATCGATACGAACGTCAAGTTAAGACTTGAGCTCGCTAGCCCATGCAGGGGCAGGTAGCAAGGTTACCTGCTATTTTTGGTTTTTTACCTCCTGTGCAAAAACTTAGCAAGAACCCTGAATCGGTCTATAAAAAGCCTATTTGGAGAAATCTC
>NC_090870.1:43272163-43277163 GCF_036669935.1 Montipora foliosa
GGAAACGTCCTTGAATGTACCATACCGAGTTGCAAGACCTTCGGCCTGGAGATTGCTGTGGATCTTATGTGAGGATACTTATGTTCACTTGATGAATTTAGCAATGATGATGATGACAATGATGACAGTGACTCTGAAGGTGACGCAGAGAAATGTGAGACTGCACTATTCAGATCATGTGCCAGGTGATAGCAGACCTTCTTCAGCAGACACTTGGGTAAGCAACCCCATGCAACTACAAATTTATAACCTGACACTGTCTTTATTGCCTTTGCTCTCCAGTAATCTCATATTTCGTTTTGAGACTAATATCATTAACTGCTTCATACCACTATATCGATGCTCTAAAATTATATTTTCCTTATTATCACTCCTGGGATTTCGGTAGCAGGGACTGAGATTTCTAAGAAAACTGGGATTTTGTACAAATTTGGACTGGGAAATAGCATTGCCACCTCCCTTCATGACCCTCTATGGATAATAATTACGATGCAAAAAGCATCTATGCACCCCTTTCAACAAGAAAATAACCAACCTGTCCTTATCCACCACAGCTTTTCTTTCTAAGTTGTAAATAACCTCCTTGTGGTCCTTTTGTTGCCTCTCTAATTCTTCTTCCATTTTCGCAAACTTGGCCATTAAATCTTCCTTTTGAACACGAAATTCTTCTAAAGATGCCAATTTTCCTCCCAACACCATATTTTCTGAAGTTAATTGGTCCTTTATTTCCTGCATTTCTGTCCTCAAAGTGGCTAACTGTACTTCGTATTGATCTTTCTCTGTATCTTTCGCTTGTTGTAACCCAATCAACCTGTCCTGAAGATCGGCTATTTCGTCCGCCCGTTGTTCTAGTTGTTTCTTTAAAAAAGAGACAATCTCCTTTTTATCCGTTGTTTGCTGCTCATACTGTGATCTATAATCCTGATTTGCAAGTTCAAGTTCGTCGCATTTTTTCTGATAGCGAGCCAGCCTTTCCTCCAAGTCTCGTATCTGAATAAGGAAATACTCCTTCGATAGCTCACTAAGAACATCGCCAGAGGGTGCCCGGGAAGGTGAAGTTTTGGCGCTCTTTTTACCACTCTTCTTCTTCTTGCCACTTTTCTTTCCTTTCTTTTTAGGGGGCATTGCGCAAAAGGGAAGAACGACAAGTTTTGGAAGTAGATCCTTGCACTCGAAAACACAAAATGGCGACGAAGCTGGGGCTATAGCTGTTGCCATGGAAACTAAATGTTTCGGACTTACCGCAAAGCTGCTTGACCAGCGGAAATTGGATGAGGATCACGTACGTTATGATACACTAAATTGAATACCTGCATACCGCCCTCGTACCCAGCGTCTTCGTCGCTCGTTTCGTCAAGCCAGCATGCGCAGTATGGAACGAAGATACATGGAGTCATGATGCAAGGAGGCTCCAAATAGTTTCTCCTTTTTTCAAACACATAAACATATTCTGTTTTTAGATAAAGTTAGGGTAATCATATCAAGACAAAATTTGGCCAGGGTATTAAGTTTGCATCACAGATTTCTAACATCACATTTTCCTCCAAAATAACGTTACCATGGCAACGATGACAGGCATTTCGTCAAAACTTCCCATTGAGCGTTACGTGATAATGTAAAAAATAATCGCTAAAATATTTTAAATTCAACAAAATTTGTAAGTCAGTTTTTCAGAAAAATAAGTTTTTTTGACGTGTCGCTAATTTCTTTTTTCACCGACAGAATTTTTTAAATTTGAAAGACGAACGTTTTAAATTAATCTAAACTAACATGCAAAAAATGCATTAACCGTTCGGAAGCAGAGATATAAGCGAGTAAAGTTGCAAAATCAGGAAAAATGAGAGGGTTACAAGATCGGCATTTACGCATGCGTCACCTTCACGCGCGAGTGAAGCTACTGGCGAACACAAATAGATTTAAGTGACCATTAAGCCGTATGTGTACAATTTTCGTATTTATATTCCATATGTAAAGGAATTAGAAGAAAGGTGAGCAAAATTAGCGGTATTTGTTTATTTCTGGTGACCCACTTTGAATCGTGAGCTGATTCGAGCAACTTTTAGAATTGCGTGTGTGGCTTACACGCGCGCGCTCAGCTGAAAACCCTTTCGAGCCACCTCAAGGTGACACCCTAGTAATAGAAGTTGTCGTGCGATTTTCTTTAAACTTTTCTCGATTGTTCCTACATTATGGTGACTCGAAATGTGCAAGTTACTCATTTAATCATTGCGACTTCATCTATAAAGGACAAGTTTGTTCCATCGGTTCACTCTACGTTTTGCAGGAAGAGGAAGCACAGCTTTGACGTAATTCTGGAAGTAACAAAACAGGTGCATTGTATGGTTCAAAAGGAATAATTTAATGTTTGTTTTATGGCACAGGCACACGTCTTGAAAAGGCACTGACTCCAAATATTCCTCGGGTGCGTGATCTCGAGGACACAATAATGTGTCCACGAGTGATGGCTGCGAATACTTTTTTCCCTGTAACTTTTTTTCTGACGTAAATTTTTTAACATTTTTTTTACAGCACAAAGAGGAGGAGTAAGAGAATTAAAATTATGCTAAAAAAAATATAGGTCACCAACCTCGTCTCCCCGATAGCGCGGTTTCACTTTCACTCTCGGACTGAAATGACACTTTAGCATCATCAAGGCTATCACTCGACTTTTGTTTTGCGAGAGTCTAAAAAGTTTCTTGTTTTTCTCTTTACTGCTGTGCTCTGAAAACGGCCATTCTTCTTTCTGGCGAGCTTTCCCACACGAAAGGTCGCCATTTTGAAATATTTTTGGCCACGTTCGATTTATCAATATTGACACACGGCTACGAGTATTTATTGTTTAAATTTAAACATTGTTTTGTTTAGAAATATCCGTTGAGACTTGTAAGACGAAGAAAACAGAACTGAGCCTTGAAGTTTGGCCATAAAGCTTCTTATCCATGACTGAATGCAAAGTGGCCCACGTTGTGTTATGCGCAGAACAGGATGCGCAATGCATTACTAGGGAGTCACCTCAAGGACGGTGCCTACTATTGTTATTGCGCATACGTTCTGCGCATCTCGAGAAACTCGGATTTCCTATGGGTGGTGCTTATTAATACAGGGATATTTTTGCGCGCTTCAAAGCTATGCGGAGAAAGCAGAACTTAGCAAGTGATCTTGGTATCCAAAAAGAAAATTGAAGGCAACCACGTATATTTCAGAGATAATTAAGCTTCAATTTGGAAAAGAACGCCATACATTTCTTTGTATTTAAAAGGCTTTCATAAATATTGTTGATTAATTATCTTCGAAAAATGCGTGGTTACCCCCAATATTCATTTTGGATTTCATTAACAGTTGTTAAGATCTGTTTTTCCCGCATATTCAGTAAACCGCGCAAAAATACCTTTGAATTAGTAGGCACCGTCCTTAACATGGTATGTTTGGCTTTTTGAAGCAACAAGTATAATAAAGATATGTATAAAAGAGCATTTTAGCAGGGTTTGACAATTTTAGTATGAATATCTGTAAAAAGGAAGGATTTCTAACTTCTATTCCATGTATTTGCCAGCCGAGCAATTAGACCGTGACGTCATGGAGGCCATGTTGGATGGCAAGAAAAATAACCTGTTTCTCCGCTGGGAACTAAACTTTATTATTATGCAAATTATGCGAAAAGAAATTGTACTGTATTGCCATTCAACATGGCCGCCGTGTCACGTGGGTGCAAACCAAGAATTGGCCTATGTGCAGTGTAAAACGTGACGTCATGAAAAATCTCTCGGGTATCAGGTGGTCTCATAGGTGTGTAACAGCTGAGGCTCTGGTTCAGTGGGCCGGTGGGACTAGGGGTCTCTGGGTCTCTGGGTAGCTAGGTCTTTGGGTCACAGGGTCGATAGGTCTTTAGGCCTCAGTTAGGTCCTTGGATCTCTAGTCCTCTGGGTTTCTGGGTCTCTTTGTCTCGGTTCGGGTTATTTTGCCAAATTCTCGAGCTTTTCATGAAAACGACTTCCGAAAAATACTGCTCTTCGGAAAAAGAACTCGCAATGGATACGATAACAGCAACGTCTGACTGGTAAACGACAGCTTAAACTTCCGTAACCTTTCTCTATAGTTCCTCTGATGAGGAGTGCTACTCAGATGATGATACATGTATAGACAACGAAGAAGTTATCGAAGCTATAAATTTTCTGCTGTTGCTTTTCAATTAAAAACGCGATACTCCACTCACCATTAAGGCAACATCTGTGTTATTTGGTAATCGAAGGGGACCATTCAAACCTCCAAGAAACTACACAACAGTTAAGACAGCTTACAGTCAAAGAATTTGTAGGTGCCCAGGAAAATAAATATGCTTCATATCTGGCATTGTCGCAACGTCATCAGCGTTTCAGAACATGGCTAACAAGTTTTCCGAAAGCGGATATTTTGACTGTGAACTGGGCAACGCCACCCCTCTTGCTATAGCAAACTTTCTCCAGTTCCATACTCCTACACTGAGAAAAGTTACACACAAAAATATTCTTTACTAATCGAGTTCGAGGTCCGTAACTTACAGTACGGAACAAGAAAACATTTAATAATTTCTAGGATAATCAATCGCTCAGGAATGGAAAGTACACACTTAAAGTCAAGCGAAACGTTTAACCGTCGCATATGATTGGCACGCGTCAGGAACCCACGACAAGAAGCCCACTAGGAGCCTTCATATACACTATAACCTTGAGTTAACCTTTGAGAACATCTTAATTCTATTTTTAGAACTACTCCTTCAGTGGGAGACTACATTTACATCAATTTGTAATATTTTGATTCATCGTTTTTACTCTTTTTGTCTTCGTTTGACAATAACTTTATTGTGATTGAGCATTCTAAACAGTGCACGCAAAGATGCGCGCAAAAGTTGATTGATGGGGGGGCTTGTATGGGAGAGAAAAGCTCCCAGTCATAGACTCCTGCATGCTGTAAAATTCTAAAAACGAATAAATCTTATTTGGCTATTTGAAATTTAACAAATC
>NC_090870.1:43279663-43289663 GCF_036669935.1 Montipora foliosa
ACCTGAAAATATTTGGGCAATGCTTTGGTGTCATTTTTCTTGTAATGTCGTTTTTTGTCCAAGACATTTCTCATCTTCATTATCTTCATATCCTGCTCTATTTCTGGGGTTATCTGAGTTGCTGGCAGATTAAACCACATAGGACCAGCTGTCTCTTCTCTTGCTTTCTAAACAACCAGTAAAAAATACATCACCAAAAGTAGTACAAAGAACCTGGGGGAGGTACTTCCTATTAATGGGGTAAATTAAATGGGAGTGTGCCACTGGGTGGGGTCGCATTTTCACGACGGAGTGACTATAATGGGGTTGCATTTTCAACAGAATTACTACTGTAACATGTAGAATGGGATAATAAATTTCCGGGATTTTGGGGGTAAGAACATTCTGGCTGGTGGGATTTAAAACATTCTCTTGAGTACACCAAGTGTTGTGTGATGTGTCACTTCATTTTAGGATGATCTAGTTAAAAGGATTTACTGTATATAAGGTTTATGCATAAACAGAAAGTGACTAAGTAGTGGTCGCTAAAATTACGTTTACCCAAAAGTGACTAAGATGGGGTCTATAATTGGCCACTATCTATAAAGGGGTAGGGGTTCGTCTGAGAGGTCAGTGGCACATACCCAGTGAAAATTGCCTCGAGTATCCCCTCCCCCTCCCAAAAAAGTCTGGTTAAGTAATCTAAAAGTGGTCACAGTCAATTTGCAGGACCAATCACTAATAGCAGCTCTTCCTTAGAATTACCACTGGTGACTCAACACTGAACAGTGTTAAATTTCACTAAAACTGCTTATTTGCAAAAGTGATTTCAAAAAGAGCCTGAGCACTGTCAGTGGCTTAAAAAAACAGAAAAGCTGGAAAGTGTCTGTACCACTATCAATATTTCCTTAATCTGTGATCTGACAGAACAATGTGAGTACCTTCCTTTGCTTTTTCAAAGCATAGCTTGAAACATGCATAGGTGGGGCAGAACTTCTCTTTTCAAAGTCACTTGTGATTACACTCTTTTTCATGAGCTGAAAAAAAACCAAGAAGAACCAGACCGTTGAAAAACAAGTTGTCCATTAATCTCAAAAGACAAGCACCTGGGCCCAGTTGTTCAAAGCTTGATTAAAGGTAGTAACCCTGGACTACAGGACACTTAAAGGGGCTATGTCACTCAAAATTACAGTAATTTCATGACACCCAAAATGCCGAAAAAGTAGAATGCAACATAGCCCCTTTAAATTACAGTTTATTTTTTCTGAACACAAAAAAGTTTCCTCAAGAGTTTTAGCTTCCTAAATTGACTAGGTTTTTGCTTTCCTTCAGCATAAATATAAAAGATTAACCCATAGACCTTATTCATAAATGGTGGTCAATTTATGATTCTTTTGTCGAAGTGCAAATTAGCCTACCAAGCCTCCATAAAATACAGTGAATTGAAAAGAATTCTTGCTTTAAAATGAGGCTTGGTAGACTAATTTGCACGTGGACAAAAGAATTATAAATGTGACCGCCATTTATGAATAAGGTCTATTGACTCTCAGGAGTGACTAATTGATTGATTTTATTCTGTCTAACACCAGACAATTTTACTAAGTCTTGTCAATGAGGGGGGTGGGGAGGTTGGGGAAAGGGGAAGAGGGGTTCAGGAGTCAATGGGTGAAGGCTTTTTTTTAATTGGCAAAATTGAAGCCTAAGTTTGCATTTAATCAAGGATTAGTGTTAATCAGTTTTTGAACAACTGGGCCTTGTTGTTTTGACCAGTAATTCATCATTCTAAAAAAAACCCCTAAAATAACGTGTTTTTGGAGCTATTAATGACGCATTCTGTTGGCTCACATAAGCATCACTTGTTAACGATAAAGGTACAGACGTACATGTATTATTTATTTATTTATTTATTTAAGGATTTGTACAAAGCAGTACCGGTGCGAAAACAATAGGACATAAGTCCCCTACTAGGTTTAAGCACCAACCCAATCCTCTCCTAAAATATTAACTTAATAATATAAAAGATTAAATAAGCTGCTTAACTAGTGCACGCAGCAAGGGTATTTACCCGGCGACATTTAGGACGAATTATTTTAACAGTACGAAAGTTGTTGCCATCAAAAACGTTGAAGAGTCTCTTGAAATAAAACGACTTAAGTTTATGCTTATAAAAGAGTCAATAGACTAAGCCTGCCTGATGATTAGGTATATTGTTCCACAAATTTGCTATCCTATTAAAATAAAGGTGCCAAAAAGTTGATGTACGATTATTTTTAATCTTTAAGTTCAGCCGTGAGCACGCTTGACGCGTCTGACTCGTAACAAAGGAAAAATACCATGAAGACATTCGAAAAAAGTAAAGTAAGTCAAGATATTCAAGCCAGTAATTAAGCAGCAACAATTTCAGTTTGATTAACCGACCTTATAAGATAAGTTACTACTAGTTACTAGTATTTTTAGTAGTAAAGTTTTGCAGTTTTTCAACTAGGAATAAATTGCTGATCATGAACAGACTGAGGTGCCCATAACTTGAGAGCAATAGCAAAAGTGTGAACGCACTAGTGAACAGTAAAGACGCAACAGCGCAACACTGCCAACAATTCGTGCGCAGCTCCTTCTAATAAAGCCCAGCAACCTATTTGCTTTAGCAACTATCATCAGTATACATGTATGATCCTAAATCCTGTAAGTAAAACTAAATCCTGCTGCGACTTTGAAAAATCAGCATCATTATTTATGATCCTAGATAACATTTAGAATCATCAGCAAATACAGCCAGTGTCACACTATTAATTACATTTGGCATGTCATTTACAAATAATAGAAAGAGAATTAGTCCTAGAAGTGATCCCTGGGGTACAGGGGTACACCTGATCCATGTCAGTCCAATTATTGAAAGTTCCATTTATAACCACTCTTTGATGCCTTCCAGTTAGGTATGAGTAAAACCAGGAGAGTAGGGGGTCATTGATTCCAAACATTTTTAGCTTGGACCCGAGCTTCTCCCAATTCACCTGGATCACCTGGATTCACAGCCATTCATTCAGTAATTTGCTGGTCTGCATCAAAACAGCTGTGCAATGTCATGTGCTCCTTCTAGTCTCTCGAATGGCTGACCATGGAAAAGGACAGTCCAGTTTATAATAGTTAAGGTGCTAAGTACTATGACCAAAAAAATCAATTTTTATTTTTCTTTGGATTTCAAAACTGTGTTAACTAACCAGTAAGTGACCCAAGTGTTAAGCCTTGATTTCACAAAGACACCTGTTTAGGGAGCATTCACAAAAACTTGTTGGGGGAGGGAAAAAAAGAGGTAAAAGGGGGCATGTTTAAATAATGAAAATAACAATCGTCATTAGCCAATGTAAACACAATTTAACAAAATATAAAAATAATATTCAAGAGTGTAAAATGGGGTTGACAGGCCTACATGACTCCTTTGCACATGGTCTGGTTTCCTTTTCCTATGTCATAATTTTGCTTTCTCAAGTACATAATTGCATGGACGCCTGAGTCTTTTAGGTGCTTCCAGTAAGATTTCATGAAGCAATCATTATTGCATTTTTTTCTACGGGCCTTCATACTGCTGTGTGGTATTTTTTCTTTTCACTGCAGCAGGTCAGGGTTTTCATTTGATGCTGGAGGCCCGATGTTTTGGTTTTCGAAAACCCTGTGTATGCAGTAATGTGAATGTGACCTTTTGGCCTCACGCTTTTGCATCAATTTAATTCTACATTGTAGTCTCAACCAATAGGCTTGTGAAGTTGTCAGTGGTAGAAGCGAGTGATTCTGCTTTTAAAGCTTTGACCTGCACCTGGGATCTTCTTCTTGGGCACCTGTTAGGTTGTGCCATGCATCAGTGAGATAGCTGGCTTTCTAAAGGCTTTGTTTGCATTGCCTTTTCCTGCATTTCTTAGCAGATCGTTATGCTCTTTGGAGGCATTTTTCTGTTTTTGCCCTAATTTGTTTCGCTCGTTCTTCTGACTTCTGCATCGTGTATTGGTTTGTGGCCATGAAGTAGGTTGGGGGTGTGTCAAATTTTAAAGATACTAAAAGGGGGTCCCTGAAAATGTCTACTGCGGCAAGTAGGAGTCCTCCAAATCTTTTAGATAACAGATAAATTTTCATCACTCCCCCCCCCCCCCCAACAAGTTTTTGTGAACACTCCCTTATGTTAACTGGAACTTTCCTATAAACCGTGGATAGTAATGACGATGATGCTAAAAAAAAAACAATATTTAATACTACAGCTACTGTTACCTCTGTATCATTGAAAGTAAGCTCAGTGAAGCTTTTACTGAGTGACACTGGTTTGAAAATATTTCTGTCAAACTTTAAATACAAATCCTCTGTATCAATGTCCACTTGAAGTTCAGATGAAAGTCCAGATGAGCTGAAACAAGGAGAAAATGTAGAAACAGTTGAAGCAAAAAAGGTCTGATGTGAAAAGGAAGAGTTGCAGGAACCCAATTTACACATAATTATAACAAAAATCTTTCACTGCATCAAACAAAAAGATTATTAATAAATACCAATATAATTTTTCTTCCACTGCAAATCAACTGCATGGAAGAGAGCCTCATGTGACACAGTCGAACCTCCGGTTGCGACCACCTCTCCGCAGCAACCAAGTTTCCAAAATACCAAACATTTCCTAGTAAAATCACTTTATTTGGAACCTCTTCTAAACGACCATCTCTCGTAAGCAACCCCAAACCACTTTTCAGAGACAATGGTTTGAAATTTTCTTTTGTTTTTAACCTCCCATAAGCGGCCATTTGACAGGTACAGTAATAGAGCAGAAATTGGATAATAAGGTGTTGTAACATTATCGCAGTCCTGGGTAAAAAGACAAAAGAGGGAAATTTGGGAAGTGCCAGATTTTTTCTGGAAATTGACAATTTACATTAAAAAAAAAACATTAAAATTTTAAAGAAAAAAATGCCGACAACCTTAAGTGTCTTATAATTCCAAAAAAATTAGAACTGATTTCCTGATTGACTGTTCTCTCAAGAGCAGTTAACAGTTTAACAGCCAAAAGTGCGGTATGTAAATCGGTGCAGTCAACACAATCCTCCTCTATTCAAGGTTTTTTAATAATTTTTTATTTCAGCCAAGGTATATTTCTTACCTATTGTCTCCGTAAAAAATGTATTCACATGGGATTTCTTGTCCATGCCCAGCTCCTCTACCGAACCATTTTCTGGTCATAAATACTGTATATACTGTATTCGTTGGTTCTTCTCTTAAGAAAATTTTATTTGATTATACAACAGAGGTAGTCTACTTTGGAAAGCTTAAATATTAATTTTTTGTGACTATGCTAAAAGTTAGTGCATCGGTTTAAATGGGCATTGGGGCATGGGTTAAGTCTCTGCAGTTGCCAAATGCTCTTGTAAGAGACCATCTTCCGTAAGCGACCACGCAGCCTGACATTTTGGGTGGTCACTTACAGGAGATCCGACTGTATTTACAATGTATAATCAAGTCAACAGTCCTTCTCACAAACACAATCAGCAAGGCATACCAACCTTTATCAAGGAAATTCTGGCCCCAATGTGTCACTGTGATTTTAAATTGCTGCCTTTTTTCTGTACAGAGTGTGCTTGGAGCAACTTCAGAATACATGTACCCAACCACTATTCTTTTCTTAAAACAGCATTTGAAGAACGAGGCATATCTATTTGTATGCAAATTAGTGGCAAGATGTTCTAGAGTTTAGCCATGTGCTTGAAATGTGTGTTTCACTCAACAAGTGGGGCTACATGTACATTCAAGAATGCCGGCCACATTATACATGTATTTGCATGCAAAATTCCGTGTGTTGTTCTATGTGTCTGATGTAAACAAGAAAACAACAGTTGTTGGAAGTTGCCAAGAATTCCAAAAACATTTCCTGTAACTTCTTCTAAGGATATACAAATACTACAAAAGATCTCGGAAGAAAACTAAATCGTCAGCGACTAGAGACTTACTTCGTGATCATTTCCTTAGATTCAGTTGATAGAGTGATGAAGTCCTCCTCTGGCAAATTTGTTGATTTCTTCTTCTGATCATCATCATCATCACCATCTAGATCTTCCTTAACAACTTTTTTTTCACCAAGATCGTCAAAATGTTCATCACACCTTTTGTCATAAAAAGTAAACCCCTCGCAATTATTGTCCTCGTGGTCGCCATCTTGGATAATAACCTTCGAGGAAGTTTTATCAATTATAAAATCACAAACAGAAGAAGAATCTTTCAAGATTGAAGCCTCTGCATCTTGTTTTATCGCGTTTACAATTTCCTCTTGACTACTCTCCTCGGTTTCGGAAGTAAATGCTTTTTTCGCAGCCAATCGTCTGCTGCGCCTCATTTTCCTCTCAGGTGGAAGTTCTTGAGTGCACAATGTGACATCATACACATAATATCAATTGCACTCCGATCCTGTTGCTGACCAATTACAGTGTAGGCATCAGTATAAGTGAAATACCGCGCACAAAGATTTCCCTCACTTTTGTCACGCAAGCGAGCCGAGCAGCTTGTAGTCTGTATGTTTCACGTTTCTCTCCAGAGTCAAACCAACAATGACTGACATTCCGCAAATGGTCAAGGACGCAATTCTCATGGCTAGTGATCCAGTGCCTGAAGATTCGGTAGAAGTAAGAGGTTATGACTTCAGCGATGGTGTGAACTATCGCGCCTTACTTGACTCGTTCCGGACTACAGGATTTCAGGCAACGCACTTTGGAAGGGCTGTGGAAGAAATAAACGAAATGGTAAGATCAAGTTTAGCCCCGGCCACCATTGTGTTCTTGCAGCGGCAGCGTTTGAAGAAAATACCCATTTATTTGGTTCTATATTTGTTCCACTATGGATAGCGCAGGTGGGAGCACACACCCCCACCAGCGGGTCTAAAACACAGAACACATTCCACAGGTCACAGGTCACTCGTTGCAGGTCATTGTTTTACCTTTTTGAAAGTAACCCAAACCCCTCAATTTGGCTAACCCTAGGCCTAAAATCCAACCTTAGGCCTAGGGTTTGCCAAATTGAGGGTTGTGGTTACAATGACGTGCAAAGATGTGACCTGGGTTTGATTCCCGGGTTTGGCGTCATGCGTGGTTTTTCTCCGGGTGCTCCAGTTTCCCCTCTGGTAAAAAAAACAACAATGTTTTATATGATTTGAGTTTAACTGATTGATTTCTGTTAATAGGGAAGATATCGTTGATGTCACCAATTGTTATTAATGTGCCAACCAGAGCCTCCTTGGCTGTTGAAACAAAGAGTTTTTTATTCCTGTGGTTGGCACATTTGAATAACAAAAGCAATGTTTGTAAAACAGATATCTTTCCTATTGGGGACTGTCAATTAACTCTTATATGACCTTTCTTGAAACACCTAAGACTAACATTTGAACATGTATTATTTTTCATTTATAATAATAATATACATGAAAAAACTTCAACATTCCAAAATTTGATATTAAATTGATTGACAGGACAGTTGCAGGGGCAGTCGAGAATTTTGGCAACTAAGTTTTTGGTTTCTGAAAAGCGCTGTGACGAAAGTATAGAAAAGTGCAAACGGGAGGCCCTGAAAAAAATTCCAGGGGAATCTTATGTGACAGTGTAAGAAAGACAGAGAACATTGTGAGCTTGATGAGACCCGAGAACAGAGTCAATTTTTTGCACCAGTAATCACATGATTTATCTTGTGCAAATTTTTTCAAAGAATACAAATAATTTGCACTCGCCCTGCCCTCAGGGCTTGTGCAATTTGGTTAGCTTTTGAAAATTTAGTCCAGCTGATTTATTCCAAATTGTACTCAAAAGCATGTGATTACCGTCTATATGATTCATTGATTCACTGGCAGAAAATGTCTCATTTTGCCGAATGAAAATTTGTTTTCATGAAATAACAATCCTAAAATTTGCACTTTTGGACAATCTTTATTTTAGAATTTATATCCTCTTATTTGCATGTGAATAGCATGTATTTTTATGTGCCTCATTCTTCAAAGGATGCCATTACAAGAATACAATAGCCAGGTATTCCTGAATTGCTCCAAATAGTTTTTCAACAAAGACATTCAATGACACAATTTGCATTTTAAGAACTAGCAGCATAGATTATCTGCTTCATGGCATGGATCACTTCAACCGTTTGACCCTGGGAGTGATAATTTTCAGGTTAAAAAAGCCTTATTTTACATCACCCCTCTGAGTTCCTCCTGCAGTCATCACTCAGAGGCTTAAAGTTACCCATTAGGCTCATGCTCTGTGCTGCTTATTTAACGGATGGAAGATTCTAGATGTTGCAAGTACTTTAAATAATGTCCTATTGGGAGCAATTCTAGAATATACTCTGCCACTATTGTATTATTGTTGCAGCATCCTTTGAAGAACGAGGCATATAACAATACATGCTATTCATTTGCAAATTAAGTGGACAGGTATTCTAGCCTCCTATTGTTTTCAAGACAAACTTTCTGACAAACTTCACTGACAAAGTTTGTATAAAACTGTGGCAAACTTTGTAGAAAGTGTTGTGCAGTCATCATAATTTAATCACAAAGTTCCTCAGGATTTCAAGCCCTTTAAAATTTCCTGTTTTCTAAGAATGGTACACGATGTATGTACATATGTCAAATTTTTCATAACTTTCTCAAAAGAAGTCAAGGGTGATGGCATTTATTTCTTGAATAATTAAAATAAACACCAGATAGTACTTCATGAAAACAAACATCTGGTCAAATTTGATAATTAATACAAATAAAGGCTCTCTACATCGTTTACACTGACTTTGAATTCTTGATCAAAAAATTTGAAAAAAACAGAAGGCCAAAAAGCGAAAAGGACAGAAATCCACATGCCCTGCAGTTATGCATAAGAAGTTGCAGACATTAATGGAAACTCCCAAATCCCAGAGATCATGCTATACAGTAATGGAAAGGCACAGAAAATAGGATAGAAAGCCTTTGCAAGAAGAAAAAGACATAAATGAGAAACTAAGCCAAAAATTGCCAATAAAAATGAGCATAAAAACCTCAATGCTTTTGTAATGGCCAAAGACTACCACATCTGCAAAGAATTACACATACACAATAAACAATTAATATTGCCTTCAAAAAGAAAAAACCCTTTTAAAGGTGAAAGGCAAACAAAACAAGAAGCCTCTGGGGTTAGCCAAATTTAGGGATGAAAGAGACCTATACTGCCTTAAAACCAAAAACATTGAAGGCCATTAATCCACTGTGAAACCAAAAACTGCTTAAGCAAATGTTTCAAGAAAGTGAAAGAGATAAACAAAGGAGAACAAACAGTAAACCCTAAACAAAACAAAAAGAATAATATTGCCAAAAACTGGTTGATCTGCAAAAAGCTGCTGGTTTTAGCCCAGTTTAGGGATGCAATAGAGCAGTATTGCCCTGAAACCAACAAGGTTTGTATTATAGGCCAAATCCACTGCCAGATGGAAAAAAAATTTATGGCCTATTACTGTGTAGTACAAAAATTTTGCCGATTGGCCATGTTTGTGGTTTGTGAGAACAAAATGTTTGCGGTTTGAGGAGACTGAGATAATTATTTCTGCTCTGAATTAATCTTTGCAATTATCTGTTCAGTGAGCAGAGAAACAGCACATTTTATTGTCAACTTTTATCATACTGTATGGTGAGTTAAAGTTCACTTTACTTACATTATACCATATTCTGTCCCTTGCGTATTCTTTTGTTTGTGATCAAACAAACTACCATTACAGTTGTATGCATCTAAGCTCGGGTTGCTTTTCTCAATGGTAAATCATGTTGATGTTCTTGTTTAAGTATAGTGTATATTGTCCAAGTGGCACAAGTCTGTTAACCCGATGACTGCCAGGGGTTCCCCATAATTTGACGAGTAAAATCGTCTGGCGTTAGACAGAGTAAAATACCAAGTCTGGCCCGTTTGGACGTCAAAGGGTTAACTAAAAGTGAATTGAGCTAGTTCTTAATTTGACTGAATATAGGAGATTAATTTTTGCAGTGTTTTATTTTGCGGAT
>NC_090870.1:43297163-43307163 GCF_036669935.1 Montipora foliosa
CTGTCAAGGTATCTCAGTCATTATTCTCAGCATTCGGAAATAAATCACAGTCTTTATTTACGTGTCTTGGCGTTCTAGCACCTTATGGCGCTAATCTGGGAAATAATCCAGACCAGGCTACAACACCTGGAACTACGTGGCCTGCTACAGAGTTCAGGAACAAGGCTACAATCTCGTAGATCTTGTTAATAATCAAATTGTGTAGGACGTGAATGAAGCCACTTTATTTATTCTTTCTCAATGCGCGAGCGGGCGGAATTTTGCGAATCCTGCAATGTGATTGGCTCTGGGAGCGGGCGGAATTTTTCTATCTTGCCCGCCAATCTGGGCGGAATCCTAGCCCTGGTTGCGTGAGCTTGTGTAATGACCTTAAATTTCCATATTTTGACATCGAATCCTTTTACATACAGAAATAAGTGTTTCAAAACAGATTTTTTATTAGACAAGAGGGGTGGAAATATAATTCAAATAAAACTATTCCTCGTTGAAACATGCAGTTTGTAAGTCGCTTTCCGCATTCGCTATCAAGTCAACAATTAAAAAAGTGATTTCAGAGAGGAAGAGATAAATTGTTATTTACCAGCTAAAGGTCGGTCCGTATAGCGATTTGTTAAGACTTCGGTCACAGTTTTTCGCTGTACGGACCTCCCAGCTGCCACATAACATATCTTTAATACTGTTCGGAAAGTGTAGGGTGCGTCGTTTCCCGTTCTGTAGCCCCGCCTTGTTTTGGACGGAGGCATCTTTCCCTTTACATACATTGTTCGTTGACCCCTCTTCATAGAGGCTTTGAGGAGGCTTCAGGGCCATTGAAACGAAATCTACGAAACAACAACTGCTAAGCATTGCAACTGGCCGGAAGCAAACCACTTGATTTTTTATGAGTGCAGGCGAGGAGTTGAACCAGGGACTGCCAGGATTAAACTTTACGAGTGGTTAGAGCTGGTCTTTAACTATCCACTGGGCCGTGCTACCTACTTCCCTAAATGCCCCACTTTCCTAGATGACTTAAATTTTTTATAACAAGCAGCATGGTCAAAGTTTCCTTAATACTATTGCAATAGTAGTCCTGAAAAGCTTCATAGAGATTGGCCAATGAATTTACTCAACTTTAGTTCACTACTGTTTCTCCTAAGCATTTTGAAGAGCGGCCCAATCTTCAGCTTAGTGAGCCCAATGGTTGACGGGTTTTATTCATTAGTATTCTCGGTCACTTATCCAACTTGCTCCGATGGGGGTGAATTTGGCTGAACCGGCGTGAAGTTTGCGCACAGCATACCAATCAGTACTCAAGAAACACGTAACATATTTGAACTGGAAGAATTTTGCAACAGAATGAATGAATAAATTTATAAGTTATTTGAATCTTTCTGCCAGGTCTACGCCGACGCTACCCTTGTTTTTCCTCTCCTTGTTGCCGAGACATTTGCCCGGAATTTCAAAACAAGCAAGTAGCGATGGTGCCTCTCCTCTCTCGAAAGCCGTCAACTTCAAGTTTTACTGTAGGGAAAAGAGGATTACCATTGGCGGTTGGATAGTAGAATTACTGCACTGACAAATCAGTTATTGGGGAGCAACTGTCTTCTTGTTTAAAATAAATAATGACCGCTTAAACTACAATTACATTGCAATTAATCTGTCATGAGCTTTTCAAATCCTGCTGTCATCATTTGCGTAGCTTTTTTTTTTTCGGTAGCCTGCCAACAGTCCCTTCTTTGTCTGTCCAGCCGCGCACTTGTTGAGTCACTCGTGTTTTGTCACGCAATCGAGTGAAACGGCCGAGGGAATCAATGATGTTACATTTAAAAAAATGATGCGCGCTCAGTCAAACGGCATTTTTCACTGATGAAGGGACAGTAGTCCCGAAACGTCTGATTTTAAACAACTTAAGCACTGGAGAACACTAACAATTTTTAACTTTTAATCGATATACTCATATTGAGGAACCTTTCCCGTTTTACTCGATTGCGTGACTCGACAAGCGCGCAAGGGGCTGCTAGGAGCCTATGTCTTTGGTAGTCCAAATTCGTCTCCATCACATTTTGGAAATTTTTGTTTATTTAATATATTTTTATTATTTCATTTCATTTCATGTCACATTACAACTGAATATATTTCAGTTACTTGCAGCATATGTACTAAACATAGGGCACAAAACAATAGAAGCTGTTACGGTATTTTACCGGGGTACAGAAACAGAAAGACAGCATTAGAGCGAGTTTCAATCGAGTGTCGTAAAACCAAAACCAAAGTAATTACTTCACCCAATCAAAAAGGACGGAGACAATCCAGTAAACCAATCAAAACTCTAAGTAATTACACGTAGCTGACAAAAGCGCGGGAAAATGTTCACGCGCAAGCCACGATTGGTTTTGGTTTCACTTCTGATTGGTTAAAAAAATGGCGCGAGAACTTTGAACCAATCACTGCGTGAAGCTAGGTAGCTTTAAAAACGTCAAGTGATGGATACGTTCTGTCTAATTAAGTAGACGCTTTCGAAATAGCCAACTAGTTGACTCCCATCGATTAGGAACCTTAATTATGTTTCCTTAGATTATTTAAGTTATAGGTGAACTTGCTCAGTTGCATTCTTCTGATCATTCTCGTCCCCAGAGCCCTTCGGTTCCACGTGTGGGGGAAAAAACGGCCTCAGACTTCAATGCCGCTAGCATTGTTACAGTGGCAACAGGAAAGCCCAGCGAAAAAAACCCCATATTTTGGCTTTAGTTGCTCATATCTCAAAAACGAACTCGGAGACCCCCATTTTTTTTCTGAAATGTAATCAGTATGCCAGAATGAAACTTCGTGCAAAGTTAAAAAAAATTCTCTGGAGCGGATTCAGAGCCACGTTAAATAATTGAACATTTTAGATAGCTCTGAATCCGTTCCACTGAATTGTTTAAACGTTGCAGAGAGTTTCATCTTGGCCTGCTGATCAATTTTGTGCAATGAAAAATTGGGATCATCAAGTTCGCTTTTCAGATATGAGCAACTATAGCCAAAATATAGTGTTTTTGTAAGGCTTTCCTGTTGCCATGGTAACTTATTACGTCACAAAGCATCTTGCATCTTTTTCAGCCATAATTGATGTTTCCCATGGTAACATAACATTGCTGTTACGAGACAAAGTGTTGTAGTGTCAATCCTTCGAATAGCAAGGTCTCTTGAAAGTGTAGTAACTGTTTTGAGCCACCTTAAGCCTACTGGCCGCATTACCCGAAATTCTCAACTTTTATACATTCCTATTTATGAATCGAAAGCAGACCAGAGGACCTTTCATTATCGTATTGTAAAGACTTAGAATGATCTTGAGCTTTTAATCGTTGATTGAAAGTTAATTGATGGCCGATTTTATGAATAACAACTGAGGACTTAATAAGTATCCACGGCTTTTTAATTCTCGCCCATACGTAGACAGTATAGGTAATCACATGATTTTGAGTGCAATTTGGAATAGATGAGCACAAGCGATTTTTTCAAAGACGAACAATACTGCATAAGAAATCATGTGATTACTTACGAATAATAAACATGAAAAAATACCTCGAGAGCCTGTCGCAATTGAGCAGGAGCAACGCACGCGTTTCGCGAATCACACAGAAATAGGCAACTTTCGATAGATTAAAATTCGGCCCGAAAGAGAGGTTTAGAGGACAAAGACGAAGGAAAGTGGATGATATGTTTATATCTTTCATATTCATTGCAACTTGTTCCTATTGTGTTTGTCCTCTCTGCCTCACTATCAAGGTGAATATTGATATTTCGAAAATGCCCTATATTGCTCCATCAAGGGCTACAATTTGATTGGCTATCTGTGGCTTTTATTTGATCATTGACCAATTAGAATGTCTGGTTTGTTACGTCTTTTGGCACTGAATTACATCTCTTCTTCACTCTTCTTACCTGTAAACTGCATTTGTCTTAGCCAATCAGAATGGAGAATTTTTTTCATGTATATTATTAAGTATTCATACGTTTATTATTATACTTTTATACTCAAATTTATAGTGGTACTTTAAGTCTTTGTTATATTTAATTGTCACTGAATATCCCCAAAAGGGGAGTGAAAATAAAGATATTTTGTTGGATTGTAAATCACTTTCACTGCAAAACAAAGCATCGACTTTTCATATTAACATCACTGCATAAGCAGCTCAAAGTCGTTTTCTTGTTTTTCGGTTCGTAAACCGATACACACTCTTATAAGAACGTCTAATTTTGGGGCTGAGGCTGGACGTTATTTATTATTATTATTATTATTATTATCATTATCATTATCATTATCATTATCATTATCATTATCATTATTATTATTATTATTATTATTATTATTATTATTATTATTATTATTATTATTATTATTATTATTATTCTTATTTATGAATTAACCGACAATACAATATAGTCGGCCATTTTTTTCCCTCCCTTTCAAATCCCACATTTAAAGCTTAAGATTTCGGGTTAGCTATAGACTATGGGGGTTACAGAAGGGAAGAACATCACTGAACTTCCAAAGTTTGTCGGCTAACTTTGGAAGACACCTCATGACAACAGTCCAGACATTCCTCATCATCGTTTTACTGTCCCATTACACAGTTTTTTTGCATTTTCCTTGCTGTTCTTTCCAATTCTTTCTCGTCTCTAAACAGTTCTTTATATCCTCCCCATTCTTTTCATTCCTCCTCCTAAACAACCGATCACCGTTGGTATCACTGTGTACCCTTCCTTTCGTTCACGTAGCTCGAAACTCATTTGCGACTTCACCCTGAAAACGCTTCTAACATTTTCTTAAAGCTGTGTGATATACTAAGTTGGACTACAAATTGAGTTGTTCTCCAGGCCCGGTTGTTCGAAAGCCGATTATCTTAATCCAGGATTAGCGTAAACCTTTGTTTCATGTTTTCAACAATTTGGTGAAAGTTTCTTTTGCTTATTTTTGTTCTTCAAGATTGACTTCTTCTAGGGTAAAGTTTTGTCGAATATCAGCGTTGAACAGCATTTGGGAGTAAAGAAATAAAGTCCTTGGCTAATTTTTAATCTGGAATTAGCGTTAATCGGCTTTTGAACAACGGGGCCCAGTATATCATACAATCGTATGTTCTTAAAATTATGGTTCATCTCAGCCTGGACGTTGTTATAAAAAAAAAGTTTTAATTACCGAGAAGGATTGTACAACTACAGGGCCGACATTTCTCTTCCTCAATGCCGTACCGGGGGGCAAGGTCGGTATTGAAAGCAGCGAAGGGCCAACTGCGTCCAAAAGCGAGCGCACGGGCCGAAATCCCGGGATGACTCGTTTGGTACGACGCTCCAGTGCCATGTCTGGAGGTACTGCGTTTTTCTCTCTCGTTCAAAGATTCCGTCAGCACATGCGTAAATGTTCTGGCTCTCCGATCATTGCAGAGCCTCAGATCTTATGCCTGCGTATGACCCAAGGCAAAAGAGAAGAGCGCTGTGGTCAAGATTGGCTCTCCGATACGTATAACACCGAAAAAAAATATGCTGGTTTGGTTTTTACAAGGAATTGACAGGCATAGACATAAAGTAAGAACCGTACGTGTCTAGTCTTCTCGAGACAGAGGTTAGAGATGGTTTCACGCAAACTTGGACGCTTAAAATGCTTTGTTGCAATTGTCACTTAAAGCATGGCGTTTCACAAGTTGTCTCTCTGGCCTTTCTGTGGACGAATTCCAGGACCTACCGATACAAATTAGGCAAGTTTTGAAAACTAAAAACTTCAATCGATGCTGTATTTTGCTGGTAGGTGACTGGGTGGTCCGACCCTTTTAAAAAAAAACAATGAAATGCCGAATCGGGGGTCTTCGCTTGTCATGGAATGGCAGAATTAGCCAGAATTCTTTTTGTGCATGAACGAGGCGACTTGAGAAACACGAGACTGGCCCTCATCAAATGGCTGAAGCGCAGCCGGAGGAAAAAAGTGAGAAGAAATTTTCTAGCCAGACTCTAAGGAGTAGCCCTGGTGTGCGCTGTGAACGTAGACTTCTGATTTCTGAACAAGTTTTTCTCATAGAAAGTTCGCGACAAAGAAGTGCTTTTGTCGCTGTTATTCCTCTTAGCAAAAACTAGCCTTTTGGAAACTTTTCCTGTCAAAGGAATGGTATATCATGGTTTCCCTGGTTTCTTGGGTGGTTTCGTAGGTGTCATGGTTTCACTGACACTGGATCTAAAGGCCCTTCTATTGGCATGCATAACACTACGAACAGGAGAAAGGTCTAGAAAGAACAGCAGGTGTGAACAAAAGAAAAACGGGAAAAAGACCCTCTTAGGCAAAATGAGAAGGACTCTTTGTAGTTCACTTTTGGAGTGCTTATAGTACCAAGTATCCGCAGGGCTCACTTTACATACGAGGCACTGTCACAAAATATTGTTCACGAAACCAAAAATAAAAGTCATTGTTACATGGTCTTACATAACCTCAGAAGCTGGTCCATAGAGTTGAGAGCTCAGTGGTCCTTTCTCTGGCATATATGATGAGCACAGTAATGATACTCTATTCGATATCTGAGTATCAACCTTTGTGCTGACATAATGCTCTGAATGCTTCAGTGCTGTTTTCTGAGGATAGTAAAGTTGATTATAAAGACAAATGATAATTGAGATCACTGAGGCGGTTGTAGGCTGCTCGGCATTTAATTCCCACCTTAAGCACTAATTGGGTTACAGTAAAAGCCCGTAAGGAAGAACCTAGTTTTTATACGAACCTGTTACGCAAAAATCTGTTAGTTGAACCTGTTTGGCCTAAATTTGAAGCAGGTTCTTATTTTCGAAAATCTATAATAAAATGTGCACCCTTGGGTAAAGAAGATAAATCGAGAATCGTCGTTGGAGAAACACGTGCCTATAATCACTCCAATGGCAATGTTGAAAATCGAATTTATTGATACAATTACACAGGAATATGATTAATACCAACGAAACCATGACACAAAAAAGTGAAGCCATGAAACCCAAGAAACCAAAAGAACAATAAAACCCAAGAAACCAGTGAAACTATGACACCCACGAAACCAATGAAACAGTGACAACCACAAAACCAGTGAAACCATGAAATTCAAGAAACCAGTGAGACTATGACATCCGCAAAACTGGCATAACTCGCAAAACCATAAAACATGAAATGAATCCAATGAAACCAGATACCCACGAAACCGGTGAAACCATGCCACCCGCGAAACCATGACACCCACAAAATCAGTGAAACCATGCGTCGGGCACACAACACAGGTCTCAAGTCACAGGTCATTAGAACCATAAACATACATTAAAGCCAACCTTCGGCCTAATTAGACCTAAACACAAGTTTTTAGGGCTAAGATTAGCATTGGTACACGGTTGGGGTTGTTTCTGTTCTGGCAATGACCTGTGACTTGTGACATGTGTTTTGTACCTGACCGAAATCATGACACCCATGAAACCAGTGAAACCATGACCAAAACTTGCTCTTACACCAGTCAGCGGCACTAGTATGTAAAGGAGGTAGTAGCCAAAACGCGGGGTCGGGGCCCGGACCGGGATGTCTTTTTTTCCTAATTTGTTTTGTTTCAATTTTTGTCGTTATTCTCCTGTACTGTTATTTTCGAATGATCGGCATCTGTCCATCATTTATGGTGGAAATTACCCCCAAAAAATTAAGGAACCCACGGAATGTATGAAAGCTCTTAAGGGACATCTTTGTTTTTTATTTCTAAATTGGGACTTTGTTTTTTTGTGTTTTTAAAGTCGCAGTTGGTTTTTGCGAGCATCTTTATCTTTCCGAAAACTGGAGTTTGTTTTCTGTTTTTCAAAAATAAGAGAATTGCGAAACTGCCGAAATTGGAGTTTATGGAATTTACATCAAGTGCCAGAGACACTGAAGACCCGCTGAGCTCCACACTTAAAAATCGCATTGTAATGTTTTTGGTTCACAACCATTCAAATGGAGATGAATTGCGCGTATTCTTACAATAGTTGAATAAGAGTCACTTCGAAACCGAGACAAACAGCAACTTAGCATATCCTTCCGAGGGAACAACCAAAAATAACTGACATTCCGCAAATGGTCAAAGACGCAATTCTCATGGCTAGCGATCCAGTGCCTGAATATTCGGTGGAGGTAGGAGGTTATGACTTCGGCAATGACGTAAACTATCGCGCGTTACTTGACTCGTGTACCGGACATCAGGATTTCAGGTAACACACTTCGGAAGGGCTGTCGACGGAGTAAACGAAATGGTAAGATCGATCTTACAAGTTTAGCCTAGGCCACTATTGTGTTCGTGTAGCGGCATCGTCTGAAGAACATGTCCATTCATTTGGCATGGTACTGTATTTGTTTCAAGATGGAGAACACCTCCCACCAATGTTGGCTGGGTTCGATTCCCCGGTTCGGCGTCATGCGTTGTTGAGTTTGTTGGTTCTCGATCTAGTTTAAATTCTCCGAGAACTCAATTAAGTCGCGAGAGCGATTCTAGAATATCGGCCACGAGCTTATGCGACAGTAATTAATAAAAAAGACGGAAAATATTGTGAGCCTGATTAGAGGAAAACGGTGTACAATATCGTCGTGATTCGCGTGACAATTATCAGATGACACCGAATATTTAATGTATGTATCTTTTGCTCTTGTGATCACGCTCTCTCGAAGACGCGCAGCTTGACTTCTCTGTCTTCTAATATTGAAAACACAGCACTTGATACAAACAGGGTCAAGTTTTTGCATGTATTGTATATTAACAAGTTATCGTGCAATTTGGGACAAATCAGCTCTCAAATTATACAAGTTGCACTCGCCCAATTTGGTTGCCTTTGAAAATTTAGTCGAGCTGATTTATCCCAAATTGCGCAGCTTGAACGATGGTAATTACCCATATAAATTATAGATTCATTGGCAGAAAGTGTCTTTTAATTTTTGTCCAAAGAAAATCCGTTTTCACAAAATGACAATCATTTGCACATGCTATTTAACACAATCTATATTTGAGAATACATATTCTCTCATTTGCATATGAATAGGGTGTATTGTTATATGCCTCATTTTTCAAAGGATGCTGCTGCACGAATACAACAGCCAGTAATTCCAAAAATGCTCCCAATTTTTTTTTCAACAAAAGACATTTAATGACACAGTTTGCCTTGGGGAGGGGGGCGGACTCCCATATAAAAGGGGGAGGGATGCTCGTTGTCTCACTTAGGGGTGTAACTTTCGGTCTCACTTAGGGTGTTCTGGGAAAAACGCCATTATATGTACCCGTGAAGATCTCCTTTAGGGTTGCACGTGACGAAATATAAAAGTGTATATTTTCTATGTTACTTTTTAATTTTTTTTATTTACTCGACTGATTCATATAACATGAAAAAAGGCCTTTTTTAAGGATCAAAGAAGCCTCGGCCATGCCCAGATTGGTCTTCTTTAGGGTTAGCATTCCTCCCATTTTTATATGAAATCACCCCACATTTATCTGGACAATTATTTAAGCAATCTTGCCTCTTATAGACACCTGAAAAATTCAGCTGGCTCCAAAACGATTGGAACCCATGACCTCTGCGATGTCATTTTTCAGTTTTTTAGCTTTAAAATTTAGGGGATTTTTTCCTGGATCCACCAAGGGAACAGAGACCTCTGTTAGCAGGGAAGGTTATAGGATGAGCACTACTGTTTTGTTAACCATGGTTGATCAATTCTATTAGCACTAAGAGCTACAAATCAAAAAAGGGAAGTATGTCATATATGCGTTATCTCAGTTGACAAGTATCTCATTATATAAGGCGACGTTTAAAACGGGCCTAACAATCATATCAGTTTACCTTTCCAGTTTTTATGATTGCTTCATGTTCAATAGATCAGTAGCAGTTGTTGTTGAGTCATGTTGTGTGTGAATACAGATTTATAACGTGGTCCACCCACAACGAGATTAGCCTTAGCTACCTGCGGGCCACTCAACCTTTTTAATGAATATGTAATCAGTTTTTGAAATAAAATTGTCTTCGTCTTCGTTTTATG
>NC_090870.1:43312163-43337163 GCF_036669935.1 Montipora foliosa
ACATACAGAAGTAATTGTTTCAAAACAGATTTTTGTTAGACAAGAGGGGTGGAAATAGAATTCAAATAAAACTATTTCTCTTTGAAGCATGCAGTGTGTAAGTCGCTTTATGCATTCGCTATCAAGCACGGTGCGAGTCAACAATTAAAAAAGTGATTTTAAAGAGGAAGAGATAAATTGTTATTTGCCAGCTAAGGGAGGGTCCGTATAGCGATTTTTTAAGACTTCGGTCACAGTTTTTCGCTGTACGCACCTCCCAGCTGGCAAATAACATATCTTTAATACTGTTCGCAAAGTGCAGGGTGCGTCGTTTCCCTTTTTTTTTAGCCCCGCCTTGTTTTGGACGGAGGCTTCTTTGCCTTTATATACATTGTTCATTGACCTCTCTCCATAGAGGCTTTTCAGGGCCACCGAAACGAAATCTACGACACAACAACAACTGTGAAGCATCGCAACTGGCCGGAAGCAAACCACTTGATTTTTTTATAAGTGCAGGCGAGGAGTTGAACCAGGGACTGCCAGGATTAAACTTTTCGAGTGGTTAGAGCTGGTCTTTAACTATCCACTGGGCCGTGCTACCTACATCCCTAAATGCCCCACTTTCCTAAATGACTTAATTTTTTTGTAACAAGCAGTATGGTCAAAGTTTCCCTAATACTTAGCTCTTATTAAAATTTGGTTTATCAACGGAGTTGATAATGTAAATTGACCACCGTACAGAGATTCTAAAAGCTGACGTTTCGAGCGTTAGCCCTTCGTCAGAGCGAATCGAGGGATTATGGGTTACGTGTAGTTTTTATAGTAGAGTAGGAGCTACGCTATTGGTGGTAACATGGCAACGTGAAAAGTAGGAATATATTAGTTAAATGAAAAGCGTTCGTTAATACCGTGAGGATTAAGGGTGCCGATTTGAAAGATGAATTTTTGTTCCAGATTCTTGCGGCTTTCCGTCGTACCTAGATGTAGGGAAAGGCCGCAGATAGCCATGTGTTTTTTGGAGTGGTTAGGCAGATTAAAATGGCGAGCGACTGGCTTAGATGCATCCTTGTCATTCTTCTCAACATCGCGAAGGTGTTCGCGGAATCGGTCACCTAGTCGTCTACCTGTCTCACCAATGTATAATTTATTGCATAACGTACAGGTTATGCAATAAATGACATTTGCGGAGGTACATGTGAAACGATCGGTGATCTTAACAGATCGCTTAGGTCCCGATATCTTGCTAGTGTTAACAATGAAAAGACAAGTTTTGCATCGTGAGCGCGCGCATTTGAAAGTGCCGGGTTGCTCGTTGGTTTTGAGCGCGCTTCTAACTAAAAAGTTGCCTACGTTTTTGTCGCGTTTGAATGAAATAAGTGGAGGTTGCGAAAAGATTCTACCAGTCTCGGGATCATTTTGGAGTAATTTAAAATTACTAAGAATGATGCTTTTGACTGCGTGATTATGAGGATGGAAAGTGAGGGTGAATGGAATTCTGTCATTCTTATCTTTCTGTGACGTTTGTAGTGACGACTGTCGATCAAATTGTTGGGCGCGATGATGGCCCGCTTTGACCACAGAGACAGGATAGCCACGTTTTTCGAAGAACTGGCACATCTCCTCTGATTTGCTGGAAAAATCGGACTCATCACTACATAGACGTCGAAGTCTAAGAAATTGAGAATAAGGAATGGAGTTCTTGACATGTGATGGATGTGACCTGTTACCTGTTATGCCGAGTCTGGGAAGTGAACCAAAATTTCTCACCAAAATTGAACCATGACTTTCCTTTCAGGTTCTTTTTCAGAGGGAGCCAAAGTGGTAAATTCTGTGGTGGTAGTTTGTCCCTCTATTCAAATGAATTAAAAATTAATTTTCTGAAGTGAAACGTTGCTCTTGATCTTGCTTTGAAAAGACGTTAGCATAAAGGGTTAAATGCCTTCAGTGTCATGCTGTTGGAAGCGGTAAGAGACAAATAACCCCATTCTTTTGGTACCATTTGTGTTTGTTTAGCGCAATGGAGCTGACTTCTCGGTGTTTGTGAACACTGGCCAGGAGTTTGATGGGAGTGATGCAGGAGCAAGGCCAGACGAGGCCGTATCATGGGGAAAGATTAAAAGTGTTGCCTCCCCTGTCAAGGTATCTCAGTCATTGTTCTCAGCATTCGGAAATAAATCGCAGTCTTTATTTACGTGTCTTGGCGTTCTAGCACCTTATGGCGCTAATCTGGGACACAATCCAGACCAGGCTACAACACCTGGAACTACGTGGCCTGCTACAGAGTTCAGGAACAAGGCTACAATCTCGTAGATCTTGTTAATAATCAAATTGTGTAGGACGTGAATGAAGCTTCTTTATTTGTTCTTTCTCAATGCGCGATCGGGCGGAATTTTGCGAATCCTGCAATGTGATTGGCTCTGGGAGCGGGCGGAATTTTTCTATCTTGCCCGCCAATCTGGGCGGAATCCTAGCCCTGGTTGCGTGAGCTTGTGTAATGACCTTAAATTTCCATATTTTGACATCGAATCCTTTTACATACAGAAATAAGTGTTTCAAAACAGATTTTTTATTAGACAAGAGGGGTGGAAATATAATTCAAATAAAACTATTCCTCGTTGAAACATGCAGTTTGTAAGTCGCTTTCCGCATTCGCTATCAAGTCAACAATTAAAAAAGTGATTTCAGAGAGGAAGAGATAAATTGTTATTTACCAGCTAAAGGTCGGTCCGTATAGCGATTTGTTAAGACTTCGGTCACAGTTTTTCGCTGTACGGACCTCCCAGCTGCCACATAACATATCTTTAATACTGTTCGGAAAGTGTAGGGTGCGTCGTTTCCCGTTCTGTAGCCCCGCCTTGTTTTGGACGGAGGCATCTTTCCCTTTACATACATTGTTCGTTGACCCCTCTTCATAGAGGCTTTGAGGAGGCTTCAGGGCCATTAAAACGAAATCTACGAAACAACAACTGTTAAGCATTGCAACTGGCCGGAAGCAAACCACTTGATTTTTTATAAGTGCAGGCGAGGAGTTGAACCAGGGACTGCCAGGATTAAACTTTACGAGTGGTTAGAGCTGGTCTTTAACTATCCACTGGGCCGTGCTACCTACTTCCCTAAATGCCCCACTTTCCTAGATGACTTAAATTTTTTATAACAAGCAGCATGGTCAAAGTTTCCTTAATACTATTGCAATATTAGTCCTGAAAAGCTTCATAGAGATTGGCCAATGAATTTACTCAACTTTAGTTCACTACTGTTTCTCCTAAGCATTTTGAAGAGCGGCCCAATCTTCAGCTTAGTGAGCCCAATGGTTGACGGGTTTTATTCATTAGTATTCTCGGTCACTTATCCAACTTGCTCCGATGGGGGTGAATTTGGCTGAACCGGCGTGAAGTTTGCGCACAGCATACCAATCAGTACTCAAGAAACACGTAACATATTTGAACTGGAAGAATTTTGCAACAGAATGAATGAATGAATTTATAAGTTATTTGAATCTTTCTGCCAGGTCTACGCCGACGCTACCCTTGTTTTTCCTCTCCTTGTTGCCGAGACATTTGCCCGGAATTTCAAAACAAGCAAGTAGCGATGGTGCCTCTCCTCTCTCGAAAGCCGTCAACTTCAAGTTTTACTGTAGGGAAAAGAGGATTACCATTGGCGGTTGGATAGTAGAATTACTGCACTGACAAATCAGTTATTGGGGAGCAACTGTCTTCTTGTTTAAAATAAATAATGACCGCTTAAACTACAATTACATTGCAATTAATCTGTCATGAGCTTTTCAAATCCTGCTGTCATCATTTGCGTAGCATTTTTTTTTTCGGTAGCCTGCCAACAGTCCCTTCTTTGTCTGTCCAGCCGCGCACTTGTTGAGTCACTCGTGTTTTGTCACGCAATCGAGTGAAACGGCCGAGGGAATCAATGATGTTACATTTAAAAAAATGATGCGCGCTCAGTCAAACGGCATTTTTCACTGATGAAGGGACAGTAGTCCCGAAACGTCTGATTTTAAACAACTTAAGCACTGGAGAACACTAACAATTTTTAACTTTTAATCGATATACTCATATTGAGGAACCTTTCCCGTTTTACTCGATTGCGTGACTCGACAAGCGCGCAAGGGGCTGCTAGGAGCCTATCTCTTTGGTAGTCCAAATTCGTCTCCATCACATTTTGGAAATTTTTGTTTATTTAATATATTTTTATTATTTCATTTCATGTCATGTCACATTACAACTGAATATATTTCAGTTACTTGCAGCATATGTACTAAACATAGGGCACAAAACAATAGAAGCTGTTACGGTATTTTACCGGGGTACAGAAACAGAAAGACAGCATTAGAGCGAGTTTCAATCGAGTGTCGTAAAACTAAAACCAAAGTAATTACTTCACCCAATCAAAAAGGACGGAGACAATCCAGTAAACCAATCAAAACTCTAAGTAATTACACGTAGCTGACAAAAGCGCGGGAAAATGTTCACGCGCAAGCCACGATTGGTTTTGGTTTCACTTCTGATTGGTTAAAAAAATGGCGCGAGAACTTTGAACCAACCACTGCGTGAAGCTAGGTAGCTTTAAAAACGTCAAGTGATGGATACGTTCTGTCTAATTAAGTAGACGCTTTCGAAATAGCCAACTAGTTGACTCCCATCGATTAGGAACCTTAATTATGTTTCCTTAGATTATTTAAGTTATAGGTGAACTTGCTCAGTTGCATTCTTCTGATCATTCTCGTCCCCAGAGCCCTTCGGTTCCACGTGTGGGGGAAAAAACGGCCTCAGACTTCAATGCCGCTAGCATTGTTACAGTGGCAACAGGAAAGCCCAGCGAAAAAAACCCCATATTTTGGCTTTAGTTGCTCATATCTCAAAAACGAACTCGGAGACCCCCATTTTTTTTCTGAAATGTAATCAGTATGCCAGAATGAAACTTCGTGCAAAGTTAAAAAAAATTCTCTGGAGCGGATTCAGAGCCACGTTAAATAATTGAACATTTTAGATAGCTCTGAATCCGTTCCACTGAATTGTTTAAACGTTGCAGAGAGTTTCATCTTGGCCTGCTGATCACTTTTGTGCAATGAAAAATTGGGATCATCAAGTTCGCTTTTCAGATATGAGCAACTATAGCCAAAATATAGTGTTTTTGTAAGGCTTTCCTGTTGCCATGGTAACTTATTACGTCACAAAGCATCTTGCATCTTTTTCAGCCATAATTGATGTTTCCCATGGTAACATAACATTGCTGTTACGAGACAAAGTGTTGTAGTGTCAATCCTTCGAATAGCAAGGTCTCTTGAAAGTGTAGTAACTGTTTTGAGCCACCTTAAGCCTACTGGCCGCATTACCCGAAATTCTCAACTTTTATACATTCCTATTTATGAATCGAAAGCAGACCAGAGGACCTTTCATTATCGTATTGTAAATACTTAGAATGATCTTGAGCTTTTAATCGTTGATTGAAAGTTAATTGATGGCCGATTTTATGAATAACAACTGAGGACTTAATAAGTATCCACGGCTTTTTAATTCTCGCCCATACGTAGACAGTATAGGTAATCACATGATTTTGAGTGCAATTTGGAATAGATGAGCACAAGCGATTTTTTCAAAGACGAACAATACTGCATAAGAAATCATGTGATTACTTACGAATAATAAACATGAAAAAATACCTCGAGAGCCTGTCGCAATTGAGCAGGAGCAACGCACGCGTTTCGCGAATCACACAGAAATAGGCAACTTTCGATAGATTAAAATTCGGCCCGAAAGAGAGGTTTAGAGGACAAAGACGAAGGAAAGTGGATGATATGTTTATATCTTTCATATTCATTGCAACTTGTTCCTACTGTGTTTGTCCTCTCTGCCTCACTATCAAGGTGAATATTGATATTTCGAAAATGCCCTATTGCTCCATCAAGGGCTAGCATTTGATTGGCTATCTGTGGCTTTTATTTGATCATTGACCAATTAGAATGTCTGGTTTGTTACGTCTTTTGGCACTGAATTACATCTCTTCTGCACTCTTCTTACCTGTAAACTGCATTTGTCTTAGCCAATCAGAATGGAGAATTTTTTTCATGTATATTATTAAGTATTCATACGTTTATTATTATACTTTTATACTCAAATTTATAGTGGTACTTTAAGTCTTTGTTATATTTAATTGTCACTGAATATCCCCAAAAGGGGAGTGAAAATAAAGATATTTTGTTGGATTGTAAATCACTTTCACTGCAAAACAAAGCATCGACTTTTCATATTAACATCACTGCATAAGCAGCTCAAAGTCGTTTTCTTGTTTTTCGGTTCGTAAACCGATACACACTCTTATAAGAACGTCTAATTTTGGGGCTGAGGCTGAACGTTATTTATTATTATTATTATTATTATTATCATTATCATTATCATTATCATTATCATTATTATTATTATTATTATTATTATTATTATTATTATTATTATTTATGAATTAACCGACAATACAATATAGTCGGCCATTTTTTCCCCTCCCTTTCAAATCCCACATTTAAAGCTTAAGATTTCGGGTTAGCTATAGACTATGGGGGTTACAGAAGGGAAGAACATCACTGAACTTCCAAAGTTTGTCGGCTAACTTTGGAAGACACCTCATGACAACAGTCCAGACATTCCTCATCATCGTTTTACTGTCCCATTACACAGTTTTTTTGCATTTTCCTTGCTGTTCTTTCCAATTCTTTCTCGTCTCTAAACAGTTCTTTATATCCTCCCCATTCTTTTCATTCCTCCTCCTAAACAACCGATCACCGTTGGTATCACTGTGTACCCTTCCTTTCGTTCACGTAGCTCGAAACTCATTTGCGACTTCACCCTGAAAACGCTTCTAACATTTTCTTAAAGCTGTGTGGTATACTAAGTTGGACTACAAATTGAGTTGTTCTCCAGGCCCGGTTGTTCGAAAGCCGATTAACTTAATCCAGGATTAGCGTAAACCTTTGTTTCATGTTTTCAACAATTTGGTGAAAGTTTCTTTTGCTTATTTTTGTTCTTCAAGATTGACTTCTTCTAGGGTAAAGTTTTGTCGAATATCAGCGTTGAACAGCATTTGGGAGTAAAGAAATAAAGTCCTTGGCTAATTTTTAATCTGGAATTAGCGTTAATCGGCTTTTGAACAACGGGGCCCAGTATATCATACAATCGTATGTTCTTAAAATTATGGTTCATCTCAGCCTGGACGTTATATAAAAAAAAGGTTTTAATTACCGAGAAGGATTGTACAACTACAGGGCCGACATTTCTCTTCCTCAATGCCGTACCGGGGGGCAAGGTCGGTATTGAAAGCAGCGAAGGGCCAACTGCGTCCAAAAGCGAGCGCACGGGCCGAAATCCCGGGATGACTCGTTTGGTACGACGCTCCAGTGCCATGTCTGGAGGTACTGCGTTTTTCTCTCTCGTTCAAAGATTCCGTCAGCACATGCGTAAATGTTCTGGCTCTCCGATCATTGCAGAGCCTCAGATCTTATGCCTGCGTATGACCCAAGGCAAAAGAGAAGAGCGCTGTGGTCAAGATTGGCTCTCCGATACGTATAACACCGAAAAAAAATATGCTGGTTTGGTTTTTACAAGGAATTGACAGGCATAGACATAAAGTAAGAACCGTACGTGTCTAGTCTTCTCGAGACAGAGGTTAGAGATGGTTTCACGCAAACTTGGACGCTTAAAATGCTTTGTTGCAATTGTCACTTAAAGCATGGCGTTTCACAAGTTGTCTCTCTGGCCTTTCTGTGGACGAATTCCAGGACCTACCGATACAAATTAGGCAAGTTTTGAAAGCTAAAAACTTCAATCGATGCTGTATTTTGCTGGTAGGTGACTGGGTGGTCCGACCCTTTTAAAAAAAAACAATGAAATGCCGAATCGGGGGTCTTCGCTTGTCATGGAATGGCAGAATTAGCCAGAATTCTTTTTGTGCATGAACGAGGCGACTTGAGAAACACGAGACTGGCCCTCATCAAATGGCTGAAGCGCAGCCGGAGGAAAAAAGTGAGAAGAAATTTTCTAGCCAGACTCTAAGGAGTAGCCCTGGTGTGCGCTGTGAACGTAGACTTCTGATTTCTGAACAAGTTTTTCTCATAGAAAGTTCGCGACAAAGAAGTGCTTTTGTCGCTGTTATTCCTCGTAGCAAAAACTAGCCTTTTGGAAACTTTTCCTGTCAAAGGAATGGTATATCATGGTTTCCCTGGTTTCTTGGGTGGTTTCGTAGGTGTCATGGTTTCACTGACACTGGATCTAAAGGCCCTTCTATTGGCATGCATAACACTACGAACAGGAGAAAGGTCTAGAAAGAACAGCAGGTGTGAACAAAAGAAAAACGGGAAAAAGACCCTCTTAGGCAAAATGAGAAGGACTCTTTGTAGTTCACTTTTGGAGTGCTTATAGTACCAAGTATCCGCAGGGCTCACTTTACATACGAGGCACTGTCACAAAATATTGTTCACGAAACCAAAAATAAAAGTCATTGTTACATGGTCTTACATAACCTCAGAAGCTGGTCCATAGAGTTGAGAGCTCAGTGGTCCTTTCTCTGGCATATATGATGAGCACAGTAATGATACTCTATTCGATATCTGAGTATCAACCTTTGTGCTGACATAATGCTCTGAATGCTTCAGTGCTGTTTTCTGAGGATAGTAAAGTTGATTATAAAGACAAATGATAATTGAGATCACTGAGGCGGTTGTAGGCTGCTCGGCATTTAATTCCCACCTTAAGCACTAATTGGGTTACAGTAAAAGCCCGTAAGGAAGAACCTAGTTTTTATACGAACCTGTTACGCAAAAATCTGTTAGTTGAACCTGTTTGGCCTAAATTTGAAGCAGGTTCTTATTTTCGAAAATCTATAATAAAATGTGCACCCTTGGGTAAAGAAGATAAATCGAGAATCGTCGTTGGAGAAACACGTGCCTATAATCACTCCAATGGCAATGTTGAAAATCGAATTTATTGATACAATTACACAGGAATATGATTAATACCAACGAAACCATGACACAAAAAAGTGAAGCCATGAAACCCAAGAAACCAAAAGAACAATAAAACCCAAGAAACCAGTGAAACTATGACACCCACGAAACCAATGAAACAGTGACAACCACAAAACCAGTGAAACCATGAAATTCAAGAAACCAGTGAGACTATGACATCCGCAAAACTCGCAAAACTCGCAAAACCATAAAACATGAAATGAATCCAATGAAACCAGATACCCACGAAACCGGTGAAACCATGCCACCCGCGAAACCATGACACCCACAAAATCAGTGAAACCATGCGTCGGGCACACAACACAGGTCTCAAGTCACAGGTCATTAGAACCATAAACATACATTAAAGCCAACCTTCGGCCTAATTAGACCTAAACACAAGTTTTTAGGGCTAAGATTAGCATTGGTACACGGTTGGGGTTGTTTCTGTTCTGGCAATGACCTGTGACTTGTGACATGTGTTTTGTACCTGACCGAAATCATGACACCCATGAAACCAGTGAAACCATGACCAAAACTTGCTCTTACACCAGTCAGCGGCACTAGTATGTAAAGGAGGTAGTAGCCAAAACGCGGGGTCGGGGCCCGGGCCGGGATGTCTTTTTTTCCTAATTTGTTTTGTTTCAATTTTTGTCGTTATTCTCCTGTACTGTTATTTTCGAATGATCGGCATCTGTCCTTCATTTATGGTGGAAATTACCCCCAAAAAATTAAGGAACCCACGGAATGTATGAAAGCTCTTAAGGGACATCATTGTTTTTTATTTCTAAATCGGACTTTGTTTTTTTGTGTTTTTAAAGTCGCAGTTGGTTTTTGCGAGCATCTTTATCTTTCCGAAAACTGGAGTTTGTTTTCTGTTTTTCAAAAATAAGAGAATTGCGAAACTGCCGAAATTGGAGTTTATGGAATTTACATCAAGTGCCAGAGACACTGAAGACCCGCTGAGCTCCACACTTAAAAATCGCATTGTAATGTTTTTGGTTCACAACCATTCAAATGGAGATGAATTGCGCGTATTCTTACAATAGTTGAATAAGAGTCACTTCGAAACCGAGACAAACAGCAACTTAGCATATCCTTCCGAGGGAACAACCAAAAATAACTGACATTCCGCAAATGGTCAAAGACGCAATTCTCATGGCTAGCGATCCAGTGCCTGAATATTCGGTGGAGGTAGGAGGTTATGACTTCGGCAATGACGTAAACTATCGCGCGTTACTTGACTCGTGTACCGGACATCAGGATTTCAGGTAACACACTTCGGAAGGGCTGTCGACGGAGTAAACGAAATGGTAAGATCGATCTTACAAGTTTAGCCTAGGCCACTATTGTGTTC
Source organism: Montipora foliosa (assembly GCF_036669935.1). NCBI lineage: Eukaryota > Metazoa > Cnidaria > Anthozoa > Scleractinia > Acroporidae > Montipora > Montipora foliosa. Next base: position 43,322,504 of record NC_090870.1, read on the forward strand.
GTGTAGCGGCATCGTCTGAAGAACATGTCCATTCATTTGGCATGGTACTGTATTTGTTTAAAGATGGAGAACACCTCCCACCAATGTTGGCTGGGTTCGATTCCCTGGTTCGGCGTCATGCGTTGTTGAGTTTGTTGGTTCTCGATCTAGTTTAAATTCTCCGAGAACTCAATTAAGTCGCGAGAGCGATTCTAGAATATCGGCCACGAGCTTATGCGACAGTAATCAATAAAAAAGACGGAAAATATTGTGAGCCTGATTAGAGGAAAACGGTGTACAATATTGTCGTGATTCGCGTGACAATTATCAGATGACACCGAATATTTAATGTATGTATCTTTTGCTCTTGTGATCACGCTCTCTCGAAGACGCGCAGCTTGACTTCTCTGTCTTCTGATATTAGACCAACAAACACAGCACTTGATACAAACAGGGTCAAGTTTTTGCATGTATTGTATATTAACAAGTTATCGTGCAATTTGGGACAAATCAGCTCTCAAATTATTCAAGTTGCACTCGCCCTGCCCTACGGGCTTGTGCAATTTGGTTGCCTTTGAAAATTTAGTCGAGCTGATTTATCCCAAATTGAGCAGCTTGAACGATGGTAATTACCCATATAAATTATAGATTCATTGGCAGAAAGTGACTTTTAATTTTTGTCCAAAGAAAATCCGTTTTCACAAAATGACAATCATTTGCACATGCTATTTAACACAATCTATATTTGAGAATACATATTCTCTCATTTGCATATGAATAGGGTGTATTGTTATATGCCTCATTTTTCAAAGGATGCTGCTGCAAGAATACAACAGCCAGTAATTCCAGAAATGCTCCCAATTTTTTTTTCAACAAAAGACATTTAATGACACAGTTTGCCTTGGGGAGGGGGGCGGACTCCCATATAAAAGGGGGAGGGATGCTCGTTGTCTCACTTAGGGGTGTAACTTTCGGTCTCACTTAGGGTGTTCTCGGAAAAACGCCATTATATGTACCCCTGAAGATCTCCTTTAGGGTTGCACGTGACGAAATATAAAAGTGTATATTTTCTGTTACTTTTTAATTCTTTTTATTTACTCGACTGATTCATATAACATGAAAAAAGGCCTTTTTTAGGGGTCAAAGAAGCCTCGGCCATGCCCAGATTGGTCTTCTTTAGGGTTAGCATTCCTCCCATTTTTATATGAAATGACCCCACATTTATCTGGACAATTATTTAAGCAATCTTGCCTCTTATAGACACATGAAAAATTCAGCTGGTTCCAAAACGATTCGAACCCATGACCTCTGCGATGTCATTTTTCAGTTTTTTAGCTTTAAAATTTAGGGGATTTTTTCCTGGATCCATCAAGGGAACAGAGACCTCTGTTAGCAGGGAAGGTTATAGGATGCGCACTACTGTTTTGTTAACCATGGTTGATCAATTCTATTAGCACTAAGAGCTACAAATCAAAAAACGGAAGTATGTCATTTATGCGTTATCTCAGTTGACAAGTATCTCATTATATAAGGCGACGTTTAAAACGGGCCTAACAATCATATCAGTTTACCTTTCCAGTTTTTATGATTGCTTCATGTTCAATAGATCAGTAGCAGTTGTTGTTGAGTCGTGTTGCGTGTGAATACAGATTTATAACGTGGTCCACCCACAGCGAGATTAGCCTTAGCTACTTGCGGGCCACTCAACCTTTTTAATGAATATGTAATCAGTTTTTGAAATAAAATTGTCTTCGTCTTCGTTTTATGACAGTCGTGTCAAAACCCCTCGAACACCACGAGGCAAACAGTTTCTTGGTTGCGATGGTCAAAACAAATTGCACCGTTGTCATGAAACCAGTCACGGATATTAGCACCTTAGTCACGTTGATGCCGAACAGTCTGAACGCAAAGTACGTTGCCATCTGAACACGATTGATGAAGAAATCCAACGAGGTTACACTGAAATTACCCAGAGGTCTCTCATCCGTCCGCACCTGCGTACGGTTCACCCACTCACGAAATCTGTTACAGTGCACCGTCACCATTGCAGCCCAAAACAGCGGCGACATAAAGAAGAAGAAAACCAAGCTAGAAAAGAGTATCTCGCAGACGGTGATGAGGCGACTTGGCAGCCAGAGCTCTGACATCGGAAGAGGATTTGACCATGAGCAGTTATAAAACACCAGCCTGACTATATCCGCTTCACCCTCTCTGGAGGCCAGGATTTGCCAGAGGTGGAAGTTGACCAGCCATAGGACAAAAAAGCAAATAACATTTACCCGCAACCACCACTTGATTGCGTCGATTTCTTCCTGCATGAAATCACACAGTTCTTGATACTCGGTCATTGCCTCGCTCAGGCCCTCAGACCATGTTTGAAATTTTCTCTTGAAATCGTTTATTCTGATTTTGATAACGGAGCAGGCTGTACTAAACGCCAGATTTATCCCCACGCTTGCCAACGCGCAGTAAATGTAACCGAAAAAGTAAACTACCGTGATTTGAAGCCATGGCACGGGACGAATGGGTTGCATGACATAAAGATACACAAGCAAGGCAAGATACGGTAACGTTAGAATCCCAAATACGACTGTCACGATTACACACGTCCGGCAAAAGTTCGCTCGCTGAAAAGCCAAGTAAATATTCCTTCGCAATCGTTCTTGATTTCTGAACCCGTAAAGAGCACCGAAATGATGTGAGAGTGCTAGGCCAGAGAACAGAAGCACTGTCGGCAGACCGCTGGGAGAAGACATAATGGGATTCTTCGAGACACAAACAGCAAGAGAAATTGGAGGTAACCACATTGTCACAGAGACAAGAAGGGCAAACTTTCTTGATCTCTCTCCTCCGATCAGACCCGCACATTGCAACGCTTTGAAAACAAACGCCGTTCTTTTCTCCACAACCTCGGTAGGCCCACTTTCGTTTTCACAGTCTAACACCTCGTTCCTTCCGCTGTTTTCAATAAAGCCGTATTGGTTCAACGGAGTGACCTCGACAAGTAGTTGAGGAGAAGTTGCCCTAACATCACGGTCTGACATAACGAAGCCCTGTGGATGGAATCTTCTTCTTTCGTTTGACAGGTTTGAGCCACCAGTTCGTTGCAGCTTCAGTGTTACTCTGAAGTTGATACAAAGAGAAAGCAATATTACCGAGTAGTCCTGTTGCGGGACTCCCTCTTACCCCGCCCTGAAAATGGGCCTTCCGGGACTCCCTCTTACCCCGCCCTGAAAATGGGCCTGGAACCCAGGCGGGAAAAGAGAGAGTCCTGTATTACTTGCAGGCGCATGCTCAGAACGACGCCATTTTTTCCCCCAAAACTGGGGGAACAACCATATTTGGAAAGAGATTCCTAATTTGGGCATAGTTTATTTGGAGTGTTTTTATACTGAAAACATGGCGGATAATGTATAAGGAAATTTATGATGCCACGTTTCCGGAGGCATTTGATTTCGCATTTGAGAAATGTCAGTTTAACTTTGTGCCCAAGGCGGAAAAACTTCAAGCTATCCATGCAGTCGTTATCGGTAATGATGTTTTTGTTAAAGAAGGAACAGGAGTTGGCAAGTGTGTTTGTTACGTTGAAGTTCCTTATGTTTGTGATTTTCTTGGTATCCGGTCAACTCGCCTACGTTCAAACTCGCCTACGCCAACTCGCCTACGTAGGCGAATTTGATTACCATCATAGGCGAGTTCGTTATTCCTCATAGTTGTCTAAAATGTGTTGTAAAATGTGTTTGATCTGCTCTGTTAAAAATAGATTTGACATAAATAAGCATACATTACGTTTGGCGGGAAGAAAGTCACGTGTAAAAGAAGAACTTGTAGTCTGAGTTTTGATCGATCGTCGGATCGCTTCGAGTGTCAAGTTGAGTATTGAGTTTTAGATTTCAACCGTGCTTAAGGCCTGAAACGGTCGAGTGAAGTGGTAATTCGTATGGAAAATTGTAAAGAGATTATTCACCAGGGCCCAGTTGTTCAAAAGCCGATTAACGCTAATCCTAGATTAAAAATTAACCAAGGAGTTTATTTCTCTACTCCCAAATGCTGTTCCACGCTGATATTCGGCAAGACTTAACATTAGAGGAAGTCAATCTTGAAAAACAAAGATAAGCAAAAGAAATTTTCAGCAAAAAGTTGAAGAAATGAAACCAAAGTTTACGCTAATCCTGGATTAGGTTAACCGGCTTTCGAACAACCGGGCCCAGGAAATGAATTAAATATACCATAAAGATTCATTACATGGTCCTTTCGAGTCGGAGGAAATACAAGAAGGAGTAGAACAACAAAGCTGTTGCCGTCATCGAAGGATTTTTTGAATTGGAAAAAGGCGAAGTCTACTCAAAAAGGGTGTTTATGGACATAAAGCGTCATGAATATCGACAAGAACAGGAAAATACGAGATGCACACAGGACCTTTGTGTACAAAACAGCGGGGAATTTAAGCGCGAATGTGGAGAAAATTTTGACAGAACACGTGGGAGATTTAACGTCGTTCGGGGAAAAGTTAACGGCTCTGAAAGCCTTGTTGACCGAAAAATTGGAAACGACCGAAAAGCTGGATGAAACAATATTAGAGCTGACCAAACCAAAGGAACTGGAGAAAGAAATAGAAGATTCTGGTGAGTTTTGTGAGCACGTTTACAGTATTTTAGCGAAAATCGATTTGAGTTTGGAGAAAGGGAAACATGGCGAACACACACAGGCCCATGCGACAAATCAGGAAAATAGTAGTACCAGAAATACCGAAAGCGCAAAAGTGAAACTACCTAAACTCGAACTCAAATCATTTTCGGGAAATTATCAAGAATGGCAGGGTTTCTGGGATTCTGGGACACATTTCAATATGCTGTCGATGGAAATACTGGCATCTCGGCCATTGAAAAATTCACCTATCTGAAGAGTTGTGTAACAAGCAATGCTGAATCCGCGATTGCTGGACTGCCTCTGACCGCAGACAATTATAAAGTAGCCATTGACATTCTTAAGGACCGATTTGGTAAACCGCAGTTGCTGATATCAAATTATATGAATGCCTTATTGAAACTTCAATCTGTCAATTCAGTGCATGAAACAAAGAAATTACGTGAATTGTTTGACAAGATTGAAATCAACATTCGAGGTTTGAATGCGTTAGGAGTTGAATCACGGTCCTTTGGGAATTTATTGGTCCCAGTCGTGATGGAAAAAATCCCCTCAGAGTTACGATTGGTTGTAAGCCGTAAGTTTGGCAGTGAGGAATCATGGAATCTTGATGCCTTGTTGAGTGCACTGAAAACTGAGTTGGAAGCCAGGGAAAGATGTACTGCAATGAAGACAAGTGGTGCAAATGCCAATACACCCAGGTTTGAACAGTACAGAGCAAGAAGCAAACAACCCCATTCTGCCTCTGCCCTTTATACAGGCAGTGAGGAATTCACTCAACAATGTGTTTTTTGCAAGAAGAATCACAAGTCAATTAACTGCATGACCATCACTGAACCGAAAGCTAGGAGAACAATTCTGAGACGAAATGGCAAGTGTTTTGTGTGCCTGAAGGGTGGCCATATCTCCACAAATTGTCCGTCAAAGGCAAAATGCTTTAACTGTGACCATGTAACACCTTAACACCATGTAACCATTTGTGAAAGAATAAGGAACAATCCAACATCCAGGAATGTAGTTCGTGACGAGGAAACACCACATGGATCTGGATCATCTCAAGATAGGAGCAGAGAAGCTGCAACTTCAGCAATGCACGTTAGCAACAATGCCAACTCTGTGTTGTTACAGGTAGCCCAAGCCTTTGTTTGCAGACCAGATAACCAACAACTTGGATTGAATGCCCATGTGATATTTGATTCCTGTAGCCAGAGATCATACATAACCAGTAAGGCATGTGAACAATTGAACCTACCAACCATTGGTAAGGAGACACTTTTGATCAAAACATTTGGAGATAACTCAGCCTCTGTGAAGGAATGTGATGTTGTGCAACTGTGTGTCAGAACATTGGATGAAATGAATGTGTATATCACTTCATATGTTGTACCAGTAATTTGCATCCCAGTGTCCAATCAACGGTCTCGAACCACGTTGGAATGCTACCCCTACTTGCAGGGTCTACGACTTGCATGTGATACAAGTGATTCTGTCAGTGTTGATGTGCTGATAGGAGCAGATTATTACTGGTCGTTTTTTACTGGGAACATCATTAAAGGAGATCCCTATGGACCAGTAGCCCTTGAAACCAATTTAGGTTGGGTTTTATCAGGACCAACTATGTGCTCAACATTGACAAGGTCATGCACTGTGAATCTGAGTTCCACGCATGTGTTAAAGATAGAGTCCACAGAGATAAGTGATATGAAGGATGATCTGCAGAAATTTTGGGACTTAGAAACTTTGGGCATTAAGGAACATGAAACTTCAGTCTATGACAAGTTTTCAAATGACATCACATTTAATGGAAAGAGATACCAGGTCAAGTTACCATTCAAGGATAATCACCCCATGTTACCAGACAATTATACAGTGGCATTGCGTAGACTGACAACAACAATCAAGAAGCTCAAGAACCAACCAGAAATTCTGAAGCAGTATGATGGTGTGATTAGAGAGCAACTGCCAAGTGGTGTGGTTGAAATGGTACCACAAGATCAAATACCACCGCCTGGAGATGTCCACTATCTTCCACACAGGACAGTAGTGAGACTTGACAGAGATACAACTAAGGTTAGAGTTGTATACGATGCCTCATATAAGGTGTTTGGGCCTAGTTTAAATGACTGTCTGCACATTGGACCTTCTCTTAATCCCTTGCTATTTGACATTTTGCTGAGATTCAGAGTCCATGAAGTTGCCCTAACTGCAGACATTGAGAAGGCGTTTTTGAACATTGAGATTGACCCTGAACACAGGGACTTTGTGAGATTTTTATGGGTTGAAGATCCGAATAAGGAAAGTCCAGAAGTCATGGTACTACGTTTTGCATTCATTTACAAGTATAGGAGTTGACTTTGCGGGCCCTGTTTATGTCAAGGACATTTATCACAAGAGTGATGATATGAACAAGGCATACATCGTGTTATACACTTGTGCCTCCAATCGTGCAGTTCATCTCGACGTCGTCCCGAGGTTGACAACCGAAGCTTTCGTGAGAAGTTTTAAAAGGTTCATTGCCAGACGAGGTGTTCCAAATCTTGTAGTGTCAGATAATGGATCCACTTTCAAGAGTGAAGAGCTGAAGAAGTTGCTAGCAGACCACCGCATAGAATGGAAATTTAATGTCGCGTTAGCTCCTTGGTGGGGAGGATTTTTTGAACGTTTCGTTAGATCAACTAAACGCTGTCTCAAGAAAACCTTAGGAACCGCGAGAGTCAGCTATGAAGAATTGCTCTCTGTTGTTGTGGAAATAGAGGGAATACTGAATTCACGACCTCTCACGTACGTGGATGATGAATTACGAAGTCCGTTGACGCCGTCACAATTGGTTATTGGTCGTCGCCTGTTGAGTAAAGAAGAGAAAACTCCCTCGGAAGCGCGACGTGCGAAGTATCTGACAACTGTTCTGTCGCAGTTTTGGAGACGTTGGCTGAAGGAGTACTTGACAGAGTTACGTGTCCATCATAATTGCCAACTGAAAAACAGGCAACCAACTGTCAATGTAGGAGACGTTGTTTGCATTCACAAGGACAGGACGCCGAGACTATTTTGGAATATGGGAGTGGTCAAAGCCCTCATTACAGGACGAGATGGATTTCACCGAGCAGCAGTGGTGAGAACTCGAAGTGGAGATCGAGTAATCGACGTGACAAGACCCTTAAAGAAGTTGTTTCCTGTAGAAACTGGATTAGGAGTACATGAACGTCAGAAAGGGAACACTATTTTCCGATTACCTTTGTGGGAAACGCTGCACAAGAACACGTAGCTGAACATTAAGGATTGCAAAATAAACAATGATGAACCCTCTCTTTTTTTCTGTTTATGTTGCTACGAACTTCAGTCGTTAATTGTTGATTGACCCTTGTCAATCAAGGAGGGGAGTGTGTTAAAAATAGATTTGACATAAATAAGCATACATTACGTGTGGCGGGAAGAAAGTCACGTGTAAAAGAAGAACTTGTAGTCTGAGTTTTGATCGATCGTCGGATCGCTTCGAGTGTCAAGTTGAGTATTGAGTTTTAGATTTCAACCGTGCTTAAGGCCTGAAACGGTCGAGTGAAGTGGTAATTCGTATGGAAAATTGTAAAGAGATTATTCACCAGGAAATGAATTAAATATACCATAAAGATTCATTACATGCTCCCAGTAGCAGAATGATCGCGATAACCAACACAAATTTAAGAATTACGGTCAGTCACTTCACCAAAGTTCTGTCTTGTGTATTAATAGGATCATTCAATTGACATAAACGGTGAACTGGATGGGTTGATAAAAAAAGTTGTGGTGTTGTTTCGGCGGTTGTCGCAATAATAATCAGACCTAATAATGGTAAAGTGTTGTCGTCATGAGAAATAGAGTTCGTGATGTGTAGTTTAAGCGCGGCTCAATCTTTTAATTCAAACTGACATCGTTTTGCACGGCACTTAGCAAAGAAGGTGAAACATTCTGAACTTCAATAGCATATTGTTTGAAGACCTTAATGATATGTATACAAACCTGTTAATGTCAATTGCGCAGCCCTTAGCAAAGAAGGTGAGACTTTTTCAAAATCAATAGGATATTGTTTAAAGACCTTAATGATATGCATCCTCAACAAAGAATAAAAAACTGCATGAAATTGAGCACTGCTATAAAAGGGGCTGTAGTTTCTTGTTCATTTCATTCCACTAAGGTTTTGGTCAATTTTTCAGTTAGTACGCGCTCTGTGATTGGTCAATTTTTCGGGCCGTGTCATACGGCCTGCTAAACTTAAACCTCGACAACTTCAACTAGTAGTTTCCTTTTCCACGCCGCGACGATGACCTTATTATTTTATTCTATCACGCGTTTGATGGTACGATGCTCACACGCTCCGACCAACTCTGCTCCGACCTTGAACTCGGTTAGTAAAAGGTATATATAGTGTACGCACGCGAAATCATCAATCAAATTAATTAATGAGTAACAGGCTCACTCTTTTACACTGGTATCACTGAGATAAAAACAATACAAACCCGTTTTCACTTGAAGTGTCACTTGCGCGGCATTTAGCAAAAAAGTAGCCTGCGAAAGCATCCGTTTCTCCTTCGCTCTTCGCCGCTGGGGACGTTTGCGTCCCAGCGGCGAAGAGCGAAGGAGAAACGGATGCTTTCGCAGGCTAGCGAAGAAGGTGAGACTTTTTCAAAATCAATAGGATATTGTTTGAAGACCCTAATGATATGTATCCTCGACAAAGAATTGAAAACGCCAACAATATCTGCCAATCACATTGCTGCGATTTCGATCCGTCCTGAAATCGAGTACTGCTATAAAAATGGGAGGAGCTCTTGACGAACTTAAGACCATTCAATATGAGGTCAGTCCACTGAAATTGGGTTACTGGAACTAAGCCGAACTTAAACTGAAAACACTTACTAATTAAAATACCTATTACGTCTGTTTTTATTTACTCACAAAATTTATCAGAACTGATGTTGTAATAAAGTGGCGTTCAAAGGTCAAAAGTGAGGAACACGACAACATTGCAGTCATTTTCCTAAAATATGCTCGTTAATTTCCGGGGTCAAATCATAAGTAGTTCACATGACTCAATCGACTGAGAATTTGCTGTTTTAATGAAGTTATTTTAGTTCCCTGCCTTTCGTGCATCACGATTATTTTACCTCTTTTAAGTAAAAATATTATCAGTGAGACAAAATAGGAAATATTATGTGGAGATATCGTAATACGTTACAAACTGCTTTAAAATTTCCTCAGAAGGAAGCTCTGAGAATGTACATACATTGTTAGTTTAATAATTATGCATGAATTTTGTAAGGGAATTTATGCTATTATTGCCAGTTAATTTTACTATTAATCGTCTTTCGTGGCTCCGAAGGGGGATAGCCTAGTTGCTTGCGCTTTGTTAAGGCCAATTTCGACTTTACAAGCTAAGTGGGCTGGTTTTAAACATACCAAAGCTGGATCATACAAAAACTGAGCTGTATCTCATGTGAAGTATCGGATATGATCAATATTGATGAATTTGCCTTCAGGGATTTCGGCAACCGTGACCTGTGAAGATCTCTCAGTCACATCGTGAATTTCGGCATGGAAGATTTACAAATTGATGTACTTCTGAAATGCGGACGTTTTCATTTGATGCTTAGTCGTGTAGATTGTACAGACTACCCTTACCTTCAGTGCTGAGGTCGGATGATCTGCTCTGGCGATGATCTTGAAATGATGGGATGGTGCTACTCGATGAGGCTTTTATAGGGTTTCAGGGATTCTCGGAACCCGTTGACCTTAAGTCACTATGTCTCATTTTACAACAATTAAGCTTCTGTCTACCATAGTAAAAAACATACCCAATTCAAGACTTGAGTGAACAAACCATACTCTCAGGGTTCGCACACTTTTTCAGACCAACAATTCACGGACTTTTCAAGGATTTTCAAGGGCCAAATTTTGAAATTTCAAGGACCTCTTTTTTATTTACGTCGATGAATTTACCCATAGAAATGGTCTTCCTCATTTTCCGTAACGTACATGCGTGAAAATAATGTACGTTTGTATGACATGACTTGAGTGGCTGATTATTTTCACTGAAGTTTTCAAAGATTAAAAATGCGGGCCAGAAAAAAATTCAAGGACTTTCAAGGACCAGAAATGAAGAGCAGAGATTTTCAAGGATTTTCAAGGCCTTGAAAATGCACTCTCAAAATTCAAGGCTTTTCAAGGCTTTTCAAGACGCGTACGAACCCTGCACTCTATTTAAGACCAAAACGGCTAAAAAATCATACACTTTGGGCTACCAATGTAGCATACAGGGGAGGACCCCGCTCACGGAACCCGCCAGGAGTTTTACCTGACTGCATTTTTAAGTCGACCTGTGCTGAAATGGGACGTTGTGAGATCTCAAAACGTTGGCAGACATTGGGAGCAGTACCAGTCCAGAAGAAAGACAGCAAGGCAGCTTTTGAAGTCTTGCTCAAAACTGTATGGGCCAACCCGCATACAGTAAACATATAGAAAGGATATTCAGTAGTTTTCCTTGTATTGTATTCAGGCATTAAGCAAGAAATATTCCTTGTATTGTAAATAAAACCTTCAGATGTGAAGCTAAAAATAACTAGGTAGTACAGGATTATTCTATTTGGGAAAGTGTTGCGCGTATTGTAAGTTATTTTGAGGATACCTAAACTTCGAGCCAGGATTCGAGCTAGGATCCGAGCCAGGATTCGAGCTAGGATCCGAGCCAGGATTCCAGCCAGGATTCGAGCTAAGATGAGCTTTCTCCGCTATTTATTCTCGAATCTCTCGGTTAGGTTAGGTCTCGAATCGGTTAGGTTTGGTCTGTTTAGGTTGGTTCTAGTCTAGTTAGGTCTAGTTAGGGTTAGGGTAGCTCTCAGTTAGGTTAGGTTAGGTTAGGTCTCGGTTAGGTCTCGAATCCTGGCTCGGATCCTAGCTCGGATCCTGGCTCGAATCCTGGCTCGGATCCTGGCTCGGATCCTGGCTCGGTTCCTAGCTCGGATCCTAGCTCGGATCCTGGCTCGGATCCTGGCTTTATTCTTAGTTTATCTCAGTTATTTTAGTTGCTCATTGTTGTAAATAAAGCGGTTTGTATTATGGCAAGTAGGTACTTCATATATTTCCACTCGTAAGTGAACTTCTCTCTCTCTAGTATTTCAAAAAGACATTTTATTATATGGGGCCGCGGGCGCATCTATCGCAATTCTTCTCATTTGATAGAACTTCAGAACTATTGATTGTCGGTTGTGTAGCGTTACCCTGAAATAAAATCATTTTCCTTGAACCAATTGACGAAATTCACGAACATTATAAACAATGCCAAGATGACGTTCACAAGACCAAGAAAACGTGCTATAGTCGCAAGCATTGTTCACAAAATGATAACCATGATAAAGTTACAAACGGCAAGCATTACTTGAGTGAACTCGCCTACGTAGGCGAGCTGACAAGTTGTAGGCGAGTTTGACCGTAGGCGAGTTTGAACGTAGGCGCGAGTTGACCGGTATTCGATTTTCTTCGATCCGAGTCCGATGTTAGTTCTAAATCAGTCCTTCTAATGGTGAGTCCCTTAAAAGCACTTATGGAAGATCAGATTTATGACATACGAAAGTGTGGAATTTCGCGCCTGAAACTTCATGGTGAATTCCCAACTGAACATGATTTTGGCGCAGAAAAATATCAAATTTTGATATGCTCTCCCGAGAGTCTTTATGAAGAATCCGTGCGAGAACAGCTGCTGAAATTGCAAAAAATATATATATCGTACGCATGGCTGTTAACGAGGCCCAATGTGTGTTACAGTTGTAAGTATAAAACTGTTGGTTGTGGATATGAATAGCTCAGCAATGACTAATAAATCTCCTGCTGGAACTCTTGTTTATTGATCATTACTTCTCTCGATCTATAATTTCTCGTTATATGATGACCGCACTGATCCAGTGTATTGATATTTGAGGTGCACAGTAATTATTGAAACTGTGATTCCATATTGTCTTAGGAGTTTAGTTTGGATACCCTATGTAATTATATCAAACAATTAGAAAAAAAATTAAACGAAATTGAATCACGACCTGGACTTTTTGTTGTTGTTGATAGCGTAATTGTTCCTAATTTATACATGTATATGCACAGTCAAACATCAATTATCCGCACGTTGATTGTCAGGATTTTTTGTTTCTTCAAAATTTGTTCGTGAATATTAATGAATGAGGATGTTCAAGGTGATTTTCCTTCCACTAAAACCTTGAAAAATGCTACTTAAAAGCATCTTTCCTTCTGAAACGCATCGTTAGGGATGTAGTCAACATGTTTACAAACATTACTGATGATACCTCCAAAAAATACATCATCAGTCAGTTTTGCAGTCCTCAGAGTAGGCTCAGAGTGGTCATTGCCACAGTAGCTTTTAGGATGGACATAAACTGCCCTGATGTCTCTCAAGTCATTGGATCTCCTTGCAGCCTTTTGAATTATGCTCAGGAATCTGGCAGGTGTGGGAGGGATGGGACACAAGCAGTAGCCAAATTATATTACTCAAACAAAGAGTTTGGGATCTGTTCTTCCAAGTTTAACAGGAAGACAACAAAGTACCAATCTGAAATCTGTGATCTTCTGAAAATGAAGTTGTATGTCTGAAACAATTAAGAATGTCATTGGCTTTTACTTTTGCACTATTTTGATGGAGAAACAGATGCAAAGCAGGAAATTGAAAGTATGAGCATATGTATGTAACTGTGAAGAGTGCCTTCTCATTCAAGCCACGGATTCAGTAGAGGTTGATGACAAGCAAATGACAGACCAACCACCAGAAACTGAGAAGCCAGTTCTTAGTGGAGACCAGAGAAAGTGCACTGAAAATCAACTGCTACAACTGAGAGCATTGCTGTTGAATACTACCCCTCTTCTTTCTCCTGACCATGGTACTGGATTTTTTTCTAACATTGTGAAACAATTGTGGAGAACTGTGAGACTGTTTTCACCACAGAAGATGTTCTCCAGAAAACAGATGTTTTAGACCCTATTTTGGCTCAGAATATCATTGACATTGTGGAAATGGAAGCAAACCCTGACATCCTGGTCTAAAAGTTAAAAAGTCCAACAGTGAAATTGTCTAGTCTGTTGATAAAACTCAACCTTCATGACCCAAAAATGTATCTTGGTTAAATGTAAGTGTAGTAGTTGTGAAACATTGAAAAAAAAAACACGAGGCTTTGCTTATATGACCTGGTGCAAAGTCAGGATGTTGAAACCCTGTTTTTCACACTGGTAAAGGGTCATGTTCACCTAAAAGACCTTGTGCAGTGAGGCTAGTTTTCCACAGTGGGAACATCTCTTAAAGGAATTTGTGAAAGCCTGATGGCACATCCAACCAATCAGGGCGTTGTATTAATTTTCAATGGTAGAGCCATTTTGCCAGACGAACGCGAGCACAAAGTCTTTCAAGTGAACATGTCCATTTAATATCACTACCTACCCTGAAAGACCTTCCTTTCAACGATAACAGTCGCTCCTCACCAGAACCAGATTGATCAGAATCAATGTCTGGCCCACCATACAAATATTGACCACTAGAAATTTCTTAGACCAATTTTGTTATCCACCTCTTCAATTCTCCCATGTCAAGACACTCCAAGAGGTTTTGAGGGTGGTTAGGAAATGTAGAGTGACATCGTCCTGGAATTTTACTAAACACATCTCGCTGGACAATTCCCTAAACATGATTTCAACATCATCAGCAGAGCTCATTGTGCTGTGTACTTTAGATTGGGGAGTGACACCTAAGACTCTGTCAATATTTGTTAAAATAGTTTGTCCCTTTGATTGTGAATGACAATATCTCAGTGCACTTGTTTCATGTAGATTCTTTTGAAGCCTTGCAAAGTGCATGGTCTTTAATATCTCGAACCTCGTGCCCAACCCTCTGACCTATTGGAATGCATCCACCTACCTTTCCGGTGTCATTGAAGTACTTGCCCCATTTTAACTTTGCATATTTTTCAAATAATCACTTACATGTATGTGATTATACTAGAACAATTATT
>NC_090870.1:43342163-43372163 GCF_036669935.1 Montipora foliosa
TAATGAGTAAATGTAGAGAAATTTTTTAGCGAACACAAGGAAGAAAACACACCTTCAAGGACATCCTTGTGGTCGACCCTTCGTCGCTTTCCAAGAGGAGTATCATCAATGTCTGTGCGTGGTCCCGCTTTAGCGAAGAATTTAAAATTATTTTCCCTAGAATAAAAGGATATTAAAACAATCATTAAAAAAATACTTATATTTGCATACAATACCATACCAATTCCAACTCAGGCTTACCTTCGTCTTTGTTCCAGAGAGAGTAGATGGCTTGCAAACTTTGAGTCCGCATTGAACTCACATTTTAATTTCGCCGAGACCCAGGAGGAATAAATAATAGCATCGAGCCAAATCCTTTTATGTCCTGGATCCCAAACTTTCCTTTTTGCCGCGCTGCTGTCGTATATCCTCTTTCGTCCGCTACCAGCCCGATGACCGCCAGCACTTGACATTATAAATGACGAAAATAGTGATCCAGGAGCCAAAACGAATAAAAATATCGAAACAGAAAGCTTATTTAATTACAAGAGATTGATCCTTGAAAGTAAATGTCGCTTCTCGGCTAGAGATGGACGTGATAGAAAGCGATTGAAACAGGCTGACTGAGTCTTCGACGGAATTTGAAAAAGTTGGCCCGACTTTTTCAAAGCGCCTTTCATTGCTACACGCATGCGCCTGAGATGACATAGTCCCTTTAAGCAGTTGGTTTTTGCGAGCATCCATCTTTGTCTTTCCAAAAACTGGCGTTTGTTTTTCTGTTTTTCGAAATTAAGCGAATTTCCGAAACTGCTGAAATTGGAGTTTATGGAATATACACCAACTGCCAGAGACACTGAAGACTCGCTGAGCTCCACACTTAAAAATCGCATTGTAATGTTTACTTCGTAAAAAAAACAACAACGGAATCACAGTTCCACGATGGTCGTCACGCAGTCACGCAACGTTCTCTCGTGTTGTTGTAATTGTCAATGTTGTTGTCGGACTTTAGTACAAACAGTTTGTAGTAAAATCAGAGTCGCGCAGGAAATTTGCTAGCCAATTCTAAATCGGACCTCAAGGGATCGAATCCAGTTTTATGATAAAAAAAGACAACAACATTGAGAACAATTTTGCGAAAACAAGCAAATGAGAACGTTGCGTGACGACCATCTTGTTCATCCCTGTCCCCGGCCTCGGCCCCTCGTTTTGTGTTGCTGCATGCCTCGTGCAGTTTCAAAGCGAGTCCTGGTGCACAAATGAGTTGCGTAATCTTATGCAAATCAAACTCATTTCCTTCACAATAGTTGAGCACCAACCGAGAAACAGCAACTCGGAAATGGCCCATTAGCACATCCTCTTCCGAGGCAACAACCAAAAATGACTGACATTCCGCAAATGGTCAAAGATGCAATTCTCATGGCTAGCGATCCAGTGCCTGAAGATTCGGTAGAGGTAAGAGGATATGACTTCGGCAATGACGTGAACTATCGCGCGTTACTTGACTCGTACCGGACATCAGGATTTCAGGCAGCACACTTCGGAAGGGCTGTGGACGAAGTAAACGAAATGGTAAGACCTTACAAGTTTAGCCCCGGACACTATTGTGCATGTGTTCGTGTAGCGGCATCGTCTGAAGAACATGTCCATTCATTTGGTCCTGTATGTTTCAATATGGAGAGCACACATCTCCCACCAATGTTGGCTGAGTTCGATTCACCGGTTCGGCGTCATGCGTTGTTGAGTTTGTTGGTTATCGATCTAGTTTTTCTCCGGATACTCGATCGAGTTTTCCAGTATTTTTTTATTCCACTTAAACGGGCACTACAAGACTGGAAACTGCGGGGGACACTGGCAAGTTCATTATTCTTTTTTGCACTAATTTGGCCTTGCTCAAAGGAGACCTTCAAGAAAAGCGTTAATATATATATATATATATATATATATATATATATATATATATATATATATATATATATATATACACCCGTTTTCAAAAACGTTGCAATTTCAAAGTATATATGATATATATATGCCTTTTGTTTTCTCATCAGAAAGGTGAGACACGGATCATGTGTATTTCACGCTGAAAGAACAATGCGTTTTTCTTTTAAAAAAAATAATATTCAAAAATTGACGAGAAAAATCCCACAAGCTATTTGAGGGAAATGGAACAGTATTTAATTGATTCAACCGGGAGTTCTTTAATCCTAATTTTTTTAAATGTTCGTTACGGGAACTAATATTTCACGGGTAGTAATCACAAAGAGGTGTGGTCTGTAAACCCACCAACAAAACAACCTTCGAACCAACCAAAATTTATGACTCATTAAGTCATTTAAGCCTTGGAATGATTCACCATGCACACGGGGTTCATGCCAGCAAGGCCGAAATCGAGAAAAGCAAAACAATGAGTAAAGTGCTACTCATGCTTCCTCGCTATTGCATCAGGAGGCTGACAATAACTCGTGGCTTTGTGGAGATGACAAGAAATCGCAAACAATAAGTGTTTTGGGGTAGACTTTCATATACTGGACTAAAATGGCGGAGGACAAAAGAATTATTGTTATTCCGATTAGGCCTTGCTAATTGGCTATTATGTTCACGTTGTTCTTTTGTTTTACGGGCATTAATTATTTCGGATCCGGTATATGAAAGACCAGAACAAAGCGAATTGCGAAGACAATATTCCCAACAAACATTATCCAATTATAAATTCGTTAGACACCTTTCAAAACTCAAAGATCAAGCCATAAGTAATGAAATATAGGAAGTTTTCAACCAACCTCTAGAGACACCAATAACAAAATAAAGAAAAGTACGACTTCTGGTGGACGAACAAAAGAAGCTAACGAAAGATCTTTTGTTTTCGTCCACCAACATGGCGGCGATGACAGTCATGTGAAAACCTTATACAACTTAACTTTCTCCAAAAGTAATTTACGTTCTACTTTTTTTTTTGGCTTTTGAGTTGAGATGTGTGGCGAAACTGCTCTGTTCTTCATGGTAATTCGGAAAAGAGCTGACTAGTAATCACCATCTTCATAACCCGAGCAGTTCTTTCAGTTAGGAAAAAAAACACTGAGTTGTTAAGTTGTTAAGATACTGCCTTTCTCACATACCTTATTCTTTTCAATTATAAAAAAAAAAACGAGAAGAAAAGGTATGGTGGATGCTACAAAGAGGTAAACTGGTGAAATTCAAACAAAGCCTTCAAAAGGTTTGACACCAGCTATTGTTCTTTCCTTTTGTAAATATGGCCCCCTATTGTTTTTTTCTGTCAACACCTTTCTGATGAGAAAACAAAAGGCATATGTATATCATATATACTTTGAAATTGCAACGTTTTTGAAAACGGGTGTATGTATATATATATATATATATGTATAAATGAATGAATAATCAGGACACGATCATACTTTTGCCTCTCGTTTTCATACAGGCCTGTTTCGTACAGGACGTTCAGTTTGTCCTGCACTCATCAGTGTGTAACCAAGAGTGATTTTATTCGTTGAAGATTACCGCTTTTTAGTCATACATGGCCGTTCGTGTTGCACGCTCCTATTTACCTAACGTTCTTCAATAGGTATTTCTCATTGTGTCTACATTTACTAATCAACTCGTTGCGCTTATTGAGTGTTGCTGTTTGCGGCTGGCATATGATGTAATATTTTTCAGCTATGCATAAATTACAACGTTTTGTCGCGTTAGTATAATGCGAGGCGTGACAAAGAATTTTCCACGAAATTGTATAGTCGGTCTTGCTGTCCTTTAATTGCCAAATGTATTTGCTCAGTTCAGTTGAGTTGCTCTTCGCTCTTGCTTTAAACGATGCTTTATGGTTTGCGTACCTTGCTTTGAAATCAGTTGCTGTGAGTCCTACGTACTTTTCTTCCTTTTCGCTGGTCTTCACCGTTGCCTGATACACGATGTCTCTTGAGAGGCATTTTCCTTGTAATGGGCACGTGGTATTCCTCGGACAATTGCATTCCTTCTGGACATTATCTTTGCTGCCTTTTGCCAGTTTTCTTTTGTTATTTCCTTCGATGAAACGCAACAGAGCAGTTCCTTCGATGAAACGCAACGAGTTGATTAGTAAATGTAGACACAATGAGAAATACCTATTGAAGGTCTTGTGATCACGCTCTCTCGAAGATGTATTAAAACAAACGCGCAGCTTGACTTCTCTGTCTCCTGATATTAGACCAACAAACACAGCACTTGATACAAAGAGGGTCAAGGTTTTGCATGTACTGTATATTAACAAGTTATCGTGCAATTTGGGACAAATCAGATCGCAAATTATTCAAAGGAACTACAAGTTGCACTCGCCCTGCCCTACGGGCTTGTGCAATTTGGTTGCCTTTGAAAATTTAGTCGAGCTGATTTATCCCAAATTAATTGCGCTTGAACGATGGTAATTACCCATACAAATTCATTGGCAGAAAGTGTCTTTTCATTTTTGTCCAAAGAAAATCCGTTTTCACAAAATGACAATCATTTTTACATGCTAATTTTTAAGACAATCTTTATTTTAGAATACCCATTCTCTCATTTGCATACGAATAGGGTGTATTGTTCAGGGCTTTCAATAACTTTTGCAGTAGTGACTGTGGTAATCAATGTAAGCGGCGGTCACTCTTATCTTTTACAAGGGTTTGAGTGAAAATCAAGGCAGAGTAGCCGGCGGTGAGAGACAAATTTCTGACAAACAGACAGCGGTATACCACCGGTGACCGGCTTCTAATGAAACCTCTGATTGTTATATGCCTCATTTTTCAAAGGATGCTGCTGCAAGAATACAACAGCCAGGAATTCCAGAATTGCTCCCAATTTGTTTTTCAACAAAAGACATTTAATGACACAATTTGCCCTGGGGGAGGAGGGGCGGACTCCCATATAAAAAGGGGAGGGATGCTCGTCGTCTCACTTAGGGGTGTAACTTTCGGTCTCACGTAGGGTGTTCTGGGAAAAACGCCATCATATGTAGCCCTGAAGATCTACTTTAGGGTTGCACGCGACGAAATATGAAAGTGTATATTTTCTATGTTTCTTTTTAATTCTTTTTATTTACTCGACTGATTCATATAATGTGTAAAAAGGCCTTTTTTAGGGGTCAAAGAAGCCTCGGCCATGCCCAGATTGGTCTTCTTTAGGGGTTTAATTTAAAATTTCCAACGAGCATTCCTCCCATTTTTATGTGGGAGTCTCCCCTCCCCACCTCCCCCGGCAATTTGCACATTAATAACCAGCAGCATAGAGCATTTAAGCTTCATGGGCCTAATGTTTCACAAAGCCTAATATTTTACATCACCCCTCTGAGCTCCTCCCGCAGTCATCACTGGGAGGAGTGATGTAAAAATGCTGATTTATGTACCTTAATTGATGGAAGATTCTAGATGTTGCAAGTCTAAAGGCAAAGGGTGTGTAAGAGAATGTCATAATAAACAACTTAAGCATGAGCATTTCAATGAGTACTTAAGAGAGAAATGACCCCCATAATGCACACTTATCTGGAAAATTATTTAAGCAATCTCGCCTCATATAGACACCTGAAAAATTCAGCTGGCTCCAAAAGGATTCGAACCCATGACCTCTGCGATGTCATTGCAATGCTCTACCAACTGAGCTATAACTTAATCAAGTCCTTCACAGGAAGAAATAAGCGCAACAAATTAGCTCAGTTGGAAGAGCATTGCACCAGCATCACAGAGATGGACATCACAGATATGGGTTCCAATCCCACTGGAGCCACCTGAATTTTTCAGGTGTCTTTTAAAAGCGACAAATTGCTTAAGATTGTCCAGCAAAATGCAACAGGTCACTTGTCTCAGTCATTCATAACCTGCACTTGATGATGATGAATTTTTTTAAACTCGGGTAAAAATGAGGCTTGTTAGGCCTCTAGCACTCTAGCAATAAATAGAAAAAAAGTATGAATATAAATTATAGTATTATTGTGTCGCTGAACATTCAGCTTTGTTTTTATGAGTTTGGTTAAACGTGCACGCTGTTTACGTTTAATATCGCTCGCGCGCTCCACTTGAATTTATATGTCGCAAGGCTCGTCGCGTAGAGCGTTTGATTTAAAGTCACGTAATCTAAGATTTTCAGTTGTGCAGAAACAACCAAGCTAACCAGTTGTTCATCATGTTTGCTAACCAGTTATTGTAATTGCTAACCAGTGATTCGCTAAAGTTTTACCGGACTGTTTGCTACAGTGTACGTTCAATTACAGAGACAGTCAAGAAGTAAGTTTTCAGTTAGTTTCTAAGTTTATTTTCTCTTTCTTTTGAACATTTGTAAGGCCAAGTGCCAACGCAATTTCTTTGTATTTTAGATCAAATTGTCTTGTTAAATTAAATACGGTTCTTTCTCCGTATTGGCATGTTTGGTCTCTTGTTCAACGGAACAATTATAAGTATAAATATAAATTCTGGTATGAAATTACAACTTACTTAGTTTTCTTATCTCATTCCTGAAAAGGCCAAATTTGTCCACTGATTTTACGTTATCAGGTAATGCATTCCATGCCTTAGCAGCAATGTAAGAAGTTGATTTAAGGCTGTAAGTTGTGATCTTTAAGCTACAGGTAAAACAAGTTTGTGTTTGCCCCTGATATTTTTCTTTTTTTCTCTTACTTTAAATAAAGATTGAACGTACTGAGGCATGTTGTTGTTGAGGGCTTTAAAAATTATATAAAGCATATCTTGTTTCCGTCTACAACTGAATGGGTACAACCTATCTTTTAACATAGACTATCATATCCATTAGAAAAGTCATTAAATTCGTATCTGAGGGCCCTCTCGTGTAATCTCTCTAATCGGTCACTATCTTCTTTGAGACAGCAATTCCAAATGGAACTACAACAAGAAAAGTGTGGCATGATAAATGCCTTATATATACGTATCTTTGACGAAAATGAAAGAATGTGTTTGAATTGATTAAGTACACCAATTTGTTTGCCTACTTTCTCGATTGACTTAGATATATGACTCTTAAAGTTTTACTTATTGTCAATTACAACACGTAAGAATTCAACATTATCAGTCGCTTTAACTTGAGAACCATCAATGTCCAGTTCTACTTGATCACTTTTTCGTTCGGGCAAAACTAGGAGTTTGCATTTGTCCAAGTTCAGGGTAAGACCACAATCACAAAACCATTTGGAGGTGACTCCTAAATCCCAAGCGAGTACAGCCTGATCCTCGCTTGGAGCTATATCACTTGAAGTTAATTGATTGTCATCGGCATAGTTCGAGAGTTTAGCCTCTGTAACGAAGGAGAATAAGTCGTTCAAAATGATATTGAAGAACACGGGGCCTAAAACAGACCCGGCTGGGGAACTCCCCTGTATATCTTGACAGTGTCAGACTTGGCATTGGCCACTTTAACATGCTGTCTCCCACCACTGAGATAATCTTTGCACTTCAGATATACACTCATTTCATTCAACTTTTAGATAAAGAAGAAACTTGAACCAATTCCAGAACCTGGGGATGGTGTTAGGAATCTTGATGGTGGTGAGCGACCAATTGACAACTGCACAATATTCCTAGGATTCACTTCAAATATGATCTCTAGTGGTGTGAGAGAGTCAATAAAATATCTTCTCAAAAACAACATGGTAAGGCAGTAATCAAAGATTTGAGGTGTCCATTCTTGTATGGCTAATGGGGATAGGGATGACGTTTAATGAAAGCAATTTACTTTTTAAATCAGGCAGTTACAAAAGTTGGACCAAATCAGCTCTGATCAACTCAGATCGCTCACCTTGGATTGACATAAAAAAAAATGGTAAGGCCTCAAGAAATCACCCTAACCGTAACCTTTTAGCTAACCTTGGTGAAATTGGTGCAAAGATCGAATAGTTCTGGCTTACAAAACTGTTTTCGCTTGATCCGAGGTGAGCAATCTGAGTTGATCCGGCCTGTCATTTGTACCTGCCCTTTTAAATCAACTTGTGTTCTACCACTTAGTTTCCATGCTGTTATTATTCACGTCAAGCCAAAATTTCAGTCTGTCTAAGAATGCCATATTTCTTGCTTGTGGCATTCGATGAACTGGGCTTTACATATTTCAGTAGTTATTCATAACTATTAACACATTTCAGGTTGACTACGTAGTAACAACAGCAGGAGGCATTGAAGAAGACCTCATGAAATGTATGGCCCCGTCATATCTTGGAGATTTCTCATTACGTGGGGCCGAACTTCGAAAAAAGGGAATAAATCGGATTGGTAACCTTATTGTTCCGAACAACAACTATTGTAACTTTGAGCAGTGGATTTTACCAATATGAGACAAGATGCTACAGGAGCAAAGCATGCTGGTATCAATAAAAATACATTCATACTTTTTTAGGCTTCTCAGTATTACATTGTTTCATTGTCTTCCAAGTGTATGTGAAAAACAGCAATAATAATAATAGCAATAATAATAATAATAATAATAATAATAATAATAATAATAATACAAATAATAATAATAAACTGACTATACAGTAGAGTCAGCCATTTTCTTCCCTCCCTTTCAAATCGCACATTTCAAGCCACTAGGTGGTCCAGACGTAATCGTTTTACTCTCCCATAATGCACTTTTTTTGCATTCCCCTTGCTGTTCTTTCCAATTCTTTCTCGTCACTCCTCTTCCGAAACAATCCATCACCGTTGGTATCTCTTTCACTGTATACCCTTCCATTTGTTCACGTAGCTCGAAACTCAGTTGCTGGTACTTTTGTTCTTTTTTCCGTTCTTTTCTCTTCTCTGTTCACTTCAATCTGGCATGAGACATCTAAAGCATAATCTCCTTCTTCTCTGTATCTTCTAGTGTTAAATCTGGTCTCCTTGCTGTGCAATTCATTTGTACAACTTTTCCCCATCATTTACCATCACATTCCCTTTTTTCCATCTTTCGGCATTCCACTTTGTTCCTTCCGGTAACTATCCATTTTCATATTATAACAATCCATATTATTATTATTATTGTTATTATTATTATTATTATTATTATTATTATTATTATTATTGTTATTGTTATTGTTATTGTTATTATTATTATTATTATTATTATTATTATTATTATTATTATTATTGACAGATGTCATACCAATGTTTTATGTTTATTTGAAGAACGTGGTTTGTCTGTTATTTCTAACTGTAAATAGATATTGATGTTTTAGATGTTAGGGGACAACTTGTAACATTAATCTAAATGTGTAAGCACCTCATTACTTGCAAATTATATTAATTACAACAAATTAAGATGCAAGTTTGGAACAATTTGGAATTCTTCTTTAAGATGTGGGCAGGATTGTCCTTGAAATTATTTAGAGTTTCCCGCTGGCTGAAGCATGAAAGAAGCAGGAAACAGATTTATCACGCTGCACTGGGGAGTCTGGGTTGTGGCACTTGCCTGGCTTTGAGACATGTGCACTGAGCATATGCAGTTTTTGTCTTCTGCCACCTTAGTGCAAGATCCCTCCCACCCACCCAGTGTAGTGGTAGAATTATGGACATTGGGGACAGTGTTTAATAGTGACACTTTAAAGCCAGTAGTAGGCCAGCATACAGTTGTAACGTTAATTTTTAATGATATTTGTGTAAATGTGTTGTGTTATGTTATGTTAATAAAGGCACTGCTGCACTTTGCGGTAGTAGGCATCTTCAAGTTGGCAACCCAGCGTGAGAATGGGTAGCCCTTTTTATAATTGATCTAAATTTTGTTTACCTTAGTAGTTCCATTGGCCAAATTGCTACCATAACAGTACTACAGCTGTAATTCAACTGAAAAACGTGCCACTACTACTGTTACTGTATTATGGGGATGTGCCTATAAGGTTGCTTAGATACAAAACGTTTGTTTTCCTGTTTTATATTGCACTCGTCATTTTGATGTTAGGGAACAAAATGGACTCCCTCTAAAGTTATAGCAAGGCTGGGTAAAGAAATCAATAATCCAGACTCGGTTTGGTATTGGGCTTACAAGGTAAGATGACAATATGAAAAGCTGTTACTATTATCCTGTCAAGTGATCGAGATATGCAGAGTAAAAATAAGGAAATGTGCTTTTTTATTGCAATTCAAGTTTTATGATGCACAACTGTTTTATATACATTGTCACATGATTTCTAGTTCTCCTTGGAATGAATAAGCATAAGGAATCTTTTTTCAAAACCAAACAAAATTAGTCTTTGGAAAAAAAATGTAGGGCGAGCTGCTTTTTTTCTTGGTGGCTTCATGGATGAGGACAATAAACACTGTAGACCGGGCCGGTCTCTCTGAGACTGCTGGTTATTAAGTGATTTGAAGACTGTGCACCGGTGGTTCAGTTGGTTGAGCACCGGGCTGCCATGCGGGAGGTTGTGGTATTGACTATGGCTGGACCAACCCTCAGGGTCTTTAACCCATGGACTCCCAGGGGTGCCCCATTGACGAGTAAAAAATCGTCTGGTGTTAGACAGAGTAAAATACTAAGTATGGCCGGTTCAGGCCGGCTTGGTAGTCAAAGGGTTAAATAACTGAGAAGAAAGTGATGCCTTTGTAATGACATCTGCAAATGGTTAAACTAAGGACAATAAACCGTAGGCCGGTCTTGAAACCCTTCAATGTTCATAACCGCGTGGGGCGTAAAAGAAGCCACACACTATTAGCAAAGAGTAACGCATGGAGTTCCTGGTGTTGTGGTCTGTCCTCTGTGGCATATGGTTGGGAGGATAAAAGCTTGGAGACCTAGCTACACCTTGCTACTCTAAAATTCGAGGGTAAATAAATAGATATGATGATGATGATGATGATGATGATGAAGATGATGATGATGATGCAGGCCTGCGGTTTATAGTCCTTATTGGAGAAGACCTGACACTCTAATCATCCGCACATGAAATTAATGAAGCCAAACGTTCTCTTTAGTTGCTTTATGACCCTGTGCATGGGTTAATGGTGACCTTTTCACCAAGATATTTGGCCAGTTTGTTCTGTAACTGACTGATAACATGCAGTGTAATGCACATTTCTCAACAGAATAACATTCCAGTGTTCAGTCCTGCCCTCACAGATGGTGCAATAGGAGATACATTATACTTTCAATCTTACAAGAATCCTGGTTTAGTAATTGACATTGTAGAAGGTAAATATAAACCACAAATTAATGAAAAATAACTACACTTGTTCATGTTCATTTTTATTTTTACAACAGACCAGGCTCTCGTTGCTCAACACATGGTTAGCACTAATCAGCGTTAAATACCATGGAAACCTTTAGGTTCCGATACCTCTTAACCAAAGGTTAGCACTAACCAGGCTTCGAGCAATCTGTCCTAGGTTATTGTTTTGGATAAGGAGCCCCTCCCCCCTCCCCCACCCCATCCCCCCTTGTCCCCCCATACTTGGGTCAGTTGTTGCTGGGTATGTGCCGCTGGCCGCTTGGAAACCCCTACCCCTATAGACATCTATTTTATGGCCAATCGTAAACCCTGTCTTCGTCTCTTAGGTAAGTGAGATTTTAGCAACCCTAACTTAGTCACTTTCATAAAGCCTTTAAACTAGATCACCCTAAAATGAAATGACGCATTTGGTGTACTAAATGAAGAGTTTCTCAAACCCCCCTAGCCAGAATTTCTTATCCCCAAAATACCGATAATTTGCGATGCCATTCTAGTAACTCTGTTGGGAACTCTGTTGAAAATGCAACCCCACTATAGTCAATCCTGTCGTGAAAATGCAACCCCATCCAGCGGCACATCCCCAGTAACCCGTTAATAGGAAGTACCCCACCCCCACCCCCAGATGAAGAGTTACCGAACTGAGAAAACGCTCCCTGGAAAATTATTGAGAATTAAGTATAACTGATTCATTTTATTATTTGTTTGTTTGGTTTTGTTTTTCAGATATTAAAAGAATGAATAATACAGTGCTGCATGCAAAACATACCGGAATGATAATTTTAGGAGGAGGACTGAGCAAGCATCACATATGTAATACTAACGCGATGGTTGGTATTTTTTTAATTGGGTGAAATTGTTTCCAGCTATTGATAGGGCTAAGGTATCTGTACGGAAATAAGAAAGTTGCGATTAAGTTTATTCCAAACATCTAAAAGTAGAAAAGTTTGGGAAGTGTCAAGTCCTGTAGCACTAGGCACTAATTGGACACACCATAAATAACTCAAATTAACTCAAATCAAATCAAATGTTGGTTTTTGAGGAGAGGGGAAAGCCGTTGTGTCAGGGAAAAAAACTCTCGGAGCAGAGTAGAGAACCAACAAACTCAACCCACATTGTACTCTTATTCTGGGAATAGAGCCACATTGGTGACACCCTGCGAGCAGAGCCTCCTTTAAATTTGTCTTTTTCTTTACTGAGGAGGAGAAAAGGAGGCTCTGCCTGAATCGCGTCAACTCTTCGAAGCCGCCGCAGCCCGAACTTCTGGACTAGTCAATCTTGTTTGCTCTCGTCAAACCGGTTTTTCCAGTGCGAGCATCCGTTAAGTGGTAAAACCGATGGTTATAATTTAGCCCGCTGTACGTGAAAAACCAAGATGGCGGCGAGATCTGGTATATGAGGCTTGGGTTCAAGACTGTATCCTGGCAACATGAAGGCCACACTCAATAAAGATTTTACTCGATTCATGCAGAGTCTTTCTCGAGAACGCCAAAATCCGGAGCAAGCAAAAGAAAGGCTCTGCTAGCCGAGTGCGTCTACTCGAATCCGTTTTCATTTGAAAACGCAACTTTTTCTAAACGCATACGGCTTCCGTCCACACGTATCCGATGAAGACGATGACTGAAAACGGCACTTTTTAAAAACGCTCTCCAGAGTGGAACTTTTTCAAAACGGTGTTTTCGCTTGTACGTGTGGACGGACGAAACCGGAACTTTTCGAAAACGCTTACGTGAAACTGTCAGTTCCAGCACTCCGCGCAATATTATTAACGTATTCAAGATATCGGACAGGCGCTTCACTTTCTCGTCTTTAAAAGTTGGGCTATTTCAAAATCTAATTGCCTGTTTTCAAGCAAATTTAGCTTTGCTATTTCTTCAAGCTGACCATTCCAGAAGGCGGTAGAACATTATTAGGTTACTTTCACTAGCGGTGTCAATAGGCGGAAGGTTGAAACGATTTGGTGGTTGCCCGCCAAGACCTCGACGATTTTATGTAAGACCTGGACCTACCAGCGCTTTGTGGGAGAACCTTCTAGCCCAAATAGTTATCGTAAAAGCTTAACGTAAAACAATCTCGTTCCCAGAGCCCACGTGTCTTTTGTTCAAAAGACACGTGGACTCTGGGAACGAGATTGAATGTAAAAGCGAATACTCATGCGTCAAGCATGCGCAGTGGGGTTATCGTTTTCAAATCGATTCATCGTATACGTGTGGACGGGTAAAAACGATGCGAAAACGCTAGGTGTGGACTCGAATTTTTTTGAAAACGGAGAAAAAAAGTTGCGTTTTCAAACGAATAGCGATACGTGTGGACGGGGCCAAACCTCGATGGAATTTGATCGTCCGGGTGAAAGGAGACCCGAGAAGGAGTGTTGGCAGTGATCGAGGTTTTAATAACCTGAGCGGAAGTCATCTTCAGAGTCAAGTGACGGTTGGAAATTCAAACGAATGTAGTGATGCTCTGGTGTTTGTTGTGACTTAGCGTTGAAAAAGTAATTTGGTTGGTTGTGAGGATGGTGAGTGGTGATTGGTGCATTACCATCAGATCCGCTTTGTAAGTGAAGGTCGCAGTAGATTTGAAAGCTGATAGGAAAGAGTTGTGTGTAGTTAAGGTTTTCTTTTAAGTAATCGTTTCTAAGGCTCAGCTGGGCGGGTAGAGGTTGGTAACTGTTTAATTTAGCTTGTTCTAAATTTGTATTTCTTCCTGATTTGTTATTGAATTCCCGTAAAATAAAATGAATTTTTATTTTCTGTTAAGGAAGGGTAAAAGGTGTAAAAAACTAATTTTCCAAAGAAAAGCTCCGTTGCTCTTGACCTTGCTTTGAAAAGAGGTTTGAAGGTCAAGGAGCTCTCAAACTGCCTGAAAAACGTAAGAAAAAAACGTCAAATGTCAACCCTTTTGGTACCATTTGTGTTTGTTTAGCGCAACGGAGCTGACTTCTCGGTGTTTGTGAACACTGGCCAGGAGTTTGATGGGAGTGACACAGGAGCAAAGCCAGACGAGGCCGTATCATGGGGAAAGATTAAAAGTACTGCCTCTCCAGTCAAGGTATCTCTATCATTACTCTCAGTATTCGGAAATAAATCAAGTACAATCTTTATCGACGTGTCTAGTTGTTCTAGCACCTTATGGCGCTAATTTGAGACAGACACAATCGATTAGGGATGGCCCCATACCTTCGCCGAATTTGAGCTTCATCTTCCGACAATTCACCGAGAAAAGCGATCCTGAAAACCGTAATAAAGCTTTCTTAACATGATCGGTGCAAAATTCTCGGCCAAAGGCATTTGAGGTATGCGCGTCGATTGAAATCCACTAATCAGCGTATCGTGGTAGAGTTGTGGTTTTGAACTGTCAACGGTCGCGATACGCTGATTGGTGGATTTGAATCGACGCGCATATTATGGTTTTCAGGATCGCCTTTCTCGGAAGCTCAAATTCGACGAAGGTATGGGGATATCCCTAATCGATCGGATGCTGGTGAGGCCGGACGTTTCGTCTGGTTGTTTACCACTTCACGTCCGGTACTTTGACGCTATAAATTTTTAGATTTGTTGGCTTTTTTTTTTTTTGGACTTGAGTATCTCAGAAAGCCATGGGCTGAAGAAACACTTAGACAATCGTGCAATAAATCCTGCAAACTAACAAGAAGTCTCATCGCGTTCCAATGCACTTGCTTACCAAACATAATTATCGATTTAATACCATTTTATTCACACGGTAAGTTAACTTTTCTGGTTTTTTTCTCCAATCTCAAGAATGTAACCAGTATTTCTGAGAGTTTCAGACCTCCTTGAGGCTTCGCTCCCAATACACTTGCAATCAGTCGTACAACGGAAAATAACCACGTCCGGTACTTTCGTTATCAAATCCGGTACTGTGCAAAGCTTTCGAAAACCCTGAGTTGAACCAGGGACTGACAGGATCAAATTCAAGGAGTGATCAGAAAGGGTGTTGAACCCGGATCTCGAGGCAAGAGCCATAACCACTGGGCTGCACTGTCTCCTTCCCTATGTAACAAGCAGTATGGTCAAAGTCCTTGTCATGGTATAATAATTGCAAAATTAGTCTTGGAATGCCCCAGAGAGATTGGTGAATGAATATACTCAACTTTACTTCCCTACACTTTCTCCTAAGCATTTTGAGGGCCGCAATATTCGGCTCGATAACCCAACTGGTAGATGGTTTTTATTCACCAGTATTGTCGGTCAACTATCCAACCCGCTTCGACGAGGCTGGCTGACCTTGAAGTTTGCGCACAGCATACCAATCAATACGCAAGAAATGCGTAACATTAAACTAGAAGAATGTTGCAGAAGAGAATGTGATTTTTCAAACGTAATTCGAAAACCTTTGTTTGAAACTTCCTGCCAGGTTTACGCCGACGCTACTATTGTTTTCCCGCTTCTTGTTGCCGAGACATTTGCCCGGAATTTCAAAACAAGCAAGTAGGCGTTTGGTATCAAGGAAACAGCTCGTTGCTAAAAGAAACGGAGGGCTCTGGGGACAAGAATGGTCTTCAGTTGACGCCTTGCTCTTCAGTAAATTGCTGTACTGTTCCACTGTTCCTCATACTTCAAACACTACAGACCTTTGCTGCTCGCATGTTTACAGGAACTAACAAATTTGACCATATCTTGCCCGTGTTGAAAGACCTCCTCCAAGTATCCACGGCATTTCAACCTCTAATTTCATTGAATCTCTTTAGGACACAGCTCTCTTGTTCTTAGGGTTAGGCTCCATTGTTTCTTTTGTATCGTTTTTTGTGTCCATTGTTTTCTGAACCAATCCCGGCAGTCGTTGCGGCCCGATTTTGAATGCAATTTGGAATAAATGAGCACGAGTAATTTTTTTCAAAAACGACCAAAATTACACGAGCAAAATCATGTGAATAATAACAATAATAATAATAACAATAACAATAATACCAGTAATCAAGGATTAGTGAGGTGAGTTCGATCATAGTTAATGCATGGCGATGGTTATGAAACTCGACAAGTTCCTTTGTTTGATGTTTTTGTCCGTATTTTTGGCCTTGACCCTGCACAAAACACACTTTTGTTCGATACGATAACCAATCAAATCTTTCGATTAAATTATGCGCGACTAATTTGGGAACCCGTGCGAGACCAAAACAAAAGATTGTGCAGGGTCACGGTCAATTCAACATCGATTGCGACAATATTGTTCTCGCTTTTGAAGGTTTTAAGGTTTCATAACCAGTCCCTAGATTAACTATGGTTCGATTCCTGTTTTGTCATCGGCGATGCATTTGAAAGTGGTTGTATATTTTAGGGAAAATGGTTTCGTATCCTTTCCCAGTATTTATTCAGTAATGAAGGTACCACCTATAAGTATTTTTAACAATTATTCCTCGAGCCCGAATGGGCTCTGAGTCAATAGCCCACGAGGCCGAAGGCCGAATGGGCTATTGATTCTGAGGCCATGAGGGCGAGAGGAATAATTGTTTTAGTAAAATCCAACTAGTTGGTCAAAAAAATATCGAGACAAAACATCTTTCGCTAGTTAAAGCTAGACTTTAATCCTTTTCTGCCGCCAAAACATTACAAATATGACCGGCGCTTTCGCTACAAGTGGGCTATAACAAATAGCCTATTAGTAGCTCAACCAATCAGAACACAGCATTGATAATAGACCACTAGTTGGATTTTACTAATGACTGTTATCTAGTTGCTAATAATTTTATTAAAAACAATATGCCATTTTCGAAATATCAAATATTCAGCTTGATAGTGAGGACAAAAACAATAGAAACACGTTGGAATGAATGTGAAAAATATTTACATATCATCCACTTTCCTTTGTCCTCACTGCCTCACTATCAAGCTGAATTATAATATATCGAAAAAGGCCTATTATGGAAGACACGAGTTATAATGCAATATCAGTTTTTTGGGAGTAGCCTAGCTAGATAGCAAACAGCGTGACTTCCCGGTGTGTACAGCACGGGGTATTGCCGGACCCCCATCCAAGTAGTGACCGCGGCTTCCTTGAGCAACGCACGCGTATCGCGTCATCACGCGTTTTTGTTGTTAGATTTCTTAGAATGTTTAAGCTATGGCAAGAAATTCTCGGGCTAAATGGAGCAATCTGATTGACTGGTTTTTGGTCGGGATTTTAACAGTACGGACCATTACCATGGAAACGGTTCGTTTCCGTAGTTTTCCCTCTCCCGGCGGGAAATTGAAGTTGAGCGAAAGAAAAAGTTTTTCAAAAGCGGAATTTATTTTTCATCACAACAGTACAATTATAGCCAGCGGAATATAGTTTTACATGTAAAAGGTTACCTTTCAAAGTTCACTGGAGGAAGACGAAGATTACGAAGATTCACCAACTTAGGAGAAGCGACCCATCGCTCAAAGAAACGATCAATCTCGACCCCAGAGCTCTTCTCTTGACGTAGGGAGAGAAGAGCTCTGGGGAACCCTGAAACAAGGTGTCTTCTCATTGGTTTTCGTGAAGAACAATCAAAAGCGTCTCTCGTTGGTGCATTCACTTTAGCACGAGGAGTGAGCAAGCGCCGTAAGGTTCAAATAGCCAATTTTTGGCTATAAGAGCCCTACTGCGCATGTTCTACACAGAGTTTCCCAGAGCCTCGGGTTGATCCGAGGCTGTGGTGACGAGAATGAGAAACGATGCCATGTAATAAATAACTTGCTAACCTCACTTGCGCGGGACCGTAACGGGGAATATTGTAATATTAGCCACGACCTCGGGCCAATATTCCTCCGTACGGCAATCGCCCTCGGTTAGTACTAAGAGGTTATTGTTACGTCTTTTGCATTGAGTTACCTCTTTTATGCATTTCTCTTAACCAGTCAGAATGGAGAAATTCATGCATATTATTAAAGTATTCATGCGTTTGTTATTACACTCTTACACTTAAATGTATTATAGTCGTACTTTACGTCATTTTTGTTTTAGTAGGGAGATTGAAAATGTTGATCATTTCGTCTAAGCGAATCAAGGGATTGTGGGTTGTGGAGGGCTTTTTACATCACATAGTGAAGCAACGCTGTTCGCAGCAAAAATCGATCAGACGTCCTGCCATAGCCATCACAAGGATAAGCCTTTAAGGCCACTTCACTCCTTATCTCTAGTATTAATATAACTGAAGTAAGGTGCGAAAATCATCATGAAGGGCACCACAAAGAAAATAATTAACTTTTATCCTTTGCGAGACGGAGCCAGGAGCTAGAAAAAACAAGGTACTCACAGTAACTTTAGTTAGGACCGACAACGCGTGGACCAAATCGAGCGGGAAAGCACACCTGTCTAAACTGCGCATAGTACTCACTTTCATTCTGGAATGAAGGCCAGGGGAAAAGAAACCTTTGCTCTGGATCGAAACTCGCATTGATTCAACCAAACAATTATCAAGGTACAGTTTTGTCCGTGTTTGCTGCCTTTATTATCCAAATCGATCCAACCCCTGCTCGAGACGAGATATTGTGCATACTTTTCACTTAATGTATGGTCCCGAGGGAAACAGTTAGTTTTGTTTTCTAGAGAGTCCCGAGGGAAAACAAAACTAACTAGTTCCCCGAGGGACCAGACATAAAGTGTTTTGTTATATATTTAGACTTTCCCTTCAACAATCGCAGCAACTTGGACAAACAAACAAAGACGGCACCATGAAAACATAACTTCCTTATTCACAAGCCTGCCGAATAAACAATTTACAAATGTTTCAAAGTACCTGAAAAAGGAAGAATACGCCTTTATAACCTCGATAACGAATACAGAATCATTTGCAACTGTAAAACTGATCGTAACATTTGCTGCAGAAAATGCTCCGGCGTTAAAGTTTACATGCTGTTGTATCCGGCGGGGGGAACAACCACGGAGTTGTATCCCCCGGGCGGACTCCCATATAAAAATGACGGGGGTGTTCGTCCGAAATTCCCTAAGAGGTACCAAGCCTGTCTTGTGGGCGTGGTATGAAATTTTCTTCACCCCTAAGAGGTACCAAATTATGGGTTTTAATTCGAAAAAATTAAAAATTAGTTAATTGTCAAATGCCTCCTGTTATAATTTTTCGGCTCAATACCCTAAAAGATACCGCTGTAGCTCCCGCTGTGGACCTTTTCAGGATGAACACCCTAAGAGGTACCAAAACCGCTTTTTTAAGCCCTAAAAGGTACGACACGCATCCCCATCCTTTGTATATCGGTTCCCCCCCCGGAATTTTATCCCGGTCGGGATAAATTTGAATTTGATTAGAGCCACGTGACCGAGAATCAACCAATCACAGTGCTCGTTTTGTTGAGTGAAAGTCTAGGTATATGACAATGTTGGTTATTTGAACAGAAGAAGACCGGTCACATTTTTTTCGTGTGCGCGTCACGCAGAAAAACTTGGAACTGAATATCTCTAATTGGATGTTTTGGCGTGTAGTATCGCGGAGTATTTTTACTCAATCATTGTATTTTCAATCAGAATACAGAAAAAATCGTGAACTTACTCCTCAAAACTGCAAGCGTAAACATCTAATAAAGTTCTAATGTTAAAATTCACCTTGCAGTTTATCTCAATAGAGCAACAATGGATCTCATTGGGCACATTGAGAGTCCAGTTTGGATCATCTCGTACCACTGCACAGCTATTCCGTGAGGGACACTGAGGGGAAAAACCATAGCTCTGAGCAACCGCTCAACCTGCTAAAAGTAGTGAAACCCACACGCCAGAAAGCCTGTGGCAAACGAATTTCCCAATTGTGTTTTTAATTGGCTTTTTAGTGCTTTTAATTTTCATCACTTGCAAACCATTTTTTTTTGCCCACGGATTACAGTAAGCCATTTAAAAGGCACGAGCCAAATGTCAATTGCTGTTCAGAGATCAAGTGGCCTAAACAAGATTGGACCACATAACGCGCGAGAAACAACTGCCAAATCCTATCCCCTATCAGATGGCAGTTAACTTTATGCAGTGGATAACTCACTACCCAAAGTACAAAATACAGTTCACGTTAAAAGTTGGCCAAAATTTTCTTACACACCTTTTAACTAGATGTGCTTAGATTGTGCATATTCGCAGTTATGAGGGCATATACTGAAATGTTTTCAGAGATTAAAATTGACGGATATTGACTTATCCTTTGAACAACTGGGGACAGGTGTACAAAGTTTTTTTCTTTTTCCGCGCCAACTCGATCTAGTGCGGCAGCTCTCGTGAGTTCAGTCTGTTATTTTCAGCTTGGGTAGGAAACCAAGTACTTTGTACTTGTAGAGAACCAACAAACTCAACCCACATAGGATTCCGAGTCTGGGAATAGACGCAGTGCCACATTGATAGGAGGAGAATGCCCTCACCTCTGAGCCAACGCAATATGATTTTGAAAACCAAGACACAGGGGGTGTATGGGCCGGACAAAATTATCTCCAAAGAGTGTGTATCGAGAATAAACCCTGTTCAGGTTACCCCATTCATTGTTTGATGAGCTGTAAGAGTAGCTTATTCAAGCGAGCGTCAGAATAAATTACAAAAGAAAGGACGAGCAAACTAAGTATTTCATTCTAATGTTCCGAAATAAATCTCTAAAGTATTTCTCAGTTAGGATTCTTAACTTTTGTTGTTGTTGCTCTGTTCTGTCGTTTCATTGATTGTGTTGCATTGGCCCTGAAAAGCCCGTATGGGGAGTGGTCTATTAACTGTATATTAGTTCCTCATCATGTGACAGTCTCAGGTGGACTGTTAATGTCTCCTTTTCTTTCCCACAAGCGTGTAAATGGTAATTTATTTAAATCTCTTACAGCACAATCATGTGGTTTTAGTAGAAGTGGTTTATGGTTTCAACATTCTGGTGGGCCAACTTTGGCTTTCGAGACCATGGTCAATGCCTTGTTTCCACTCCCTTCGCGCCTCTTCCGTGACCACCCAACCTTCCTGTTCCTGATTATGAGTCGCTCACTCATCAACTTACAAAAACAGCAGAAAACCAGAGTTACATGTATCCTATAGGCAATCTTTGACTCCATAATCCCTTTGACCTTATTGCCTCGGGTTTGTATTCATTGCCATATATAAGTGCTCTGCTAATCAAGGAGTGTTATGAAATCAAATAGAGCTAAAGAAGATCAAATGAAATGTGCGTTTTGAATAAAACAAGAAAACTGGGATACCCGGAGAAGAGATTCTCGGAAGTGAAGATCCAACGAAGCCGATATTACGCTAGTCTCCTTCGCAGCCGTTATTAGGGAGCTTAAGCAACGACAACGGCGACGGCAACAAGAACGTCACAAATTTGCATATTTAGTAGGCAAAAACAATAGCTTTGCACGCCCCGCACGTGCGTTTTTCACTTTTGTCCATTTCTTTGCCGTCGTCAGCAAAACTACAACGTGAAACAGCCAAATTTGAGGTTTTATGGACAACGTCATTACTTAAGGATAAATTTTCATTTTCTGCCCTTAATTAAGCGCCGTTCCTACCAGCGTCATTTTTGAGGAAGTACCACACCCCCGTCATATTAAAAAAGTTGAAATAGTAACGAAGCGATTACAATAACGCGAATTTATATTTTGAGATGACGTTCTCGTTGCCGTCGCCGTTGTCGTTGCTTAAGCTCCCTATCAGGGTCGTCACGCAACGCTCCTCCCAACTAACGGCTGCTCACGAGAGACACATTCCTTTCCCTTTGTTTTTGAGAACCAATAGAATGCACGTTATTGTTATCGGCTACGCCAATCTCGCGTCGCGTAAACAACCAAATAAAATCCTCCTTCAACGAGATCTATTTCTCGAAGGCGAAACAACAATCACAATGTGGCCAAACTCGCCAGTGAAGCCGTCGAATACCATAGGTAGAGCTTGAAAAATGACATATTTTCCAGAGCCAGTTGGTAAACTAACAAACACATCCTTTTTTTTCAGCACTGCGGATATAACCGCTTCTTTTTGATGCTTGTTTAACTCGCTAAACTTGAATTGTTCACACACTTTTGCAAAAAAAAGAAGATAGATCCGCAATGTTTGCCTTCAGGTAATGGAGAGGGACTTGGACCAGCAGAATATGGAAGCCTGCTTCTTCCTGGTCAATTTTAGGAAAAGGAATGTGTCTCTCTCGTGAGCAGCAGTTAGTGGGGAGGAGCGTTGCGTGACGACCCTAATAACGGCTGCGAAGGAACCTAATATTACGCCGATTTTGGGAAGTGAACCAAAATTTAGTATTATCGGTCACTTATCCAACTTGCTCCGACGGGGATGAATTTGGCTGAACGTGAAGTTTGCGCACTGAATATCAATCAGTACTCCAGTAACACGTAGCCTATTTGACCTGGAAGAATTTTGCAAAAGAATGAATAAATGAATTTATCAGATTTATAAGTTATTTGAAAATTCTGTGTTTGAAATTTTCTGCCAAGTCTACGCCGATGCTACCCTTGTTTTTCCTCTCCTTGTTGCTCCTAGTTTCACTGTAGGGAAAACAGGATTACCACTGGCGGTCGGATAGTACAATTAGTGTACTGACAAATCAGTTATTGGGGAGAAACTGACTTCTTGTTTAAAATAAATAATGACCCCTTAAACTACAATTACATTGCAATTAATCTGCCACGAGCTTTTCAAATCCTGCCGTCAGCATTGGCTGAGCATTTTTCTTCGGTAGACTGCCATGCCAACAGCCCTTCTTTGTTTGTCCACCCGCGCGCTTGTTGAGTCACTCGTCTTTGTCACGCAATTGAGAGAAACGGCCGAGGAAGGCCTGAGGAATCATGATGCTACATTTTAAAAAATGATGCGCGCTCAATCAAACGGCATTTTCCACTGATGAAGGGACAGTAGTCCCGAAACGTCTGCTTCTAAATAACTTTAGCGCTGGAGAACACTAACAATTTTTAACTTTTAGTCGATATACCCATATTGGGGAATCTCTCCCGTTTCACTCGATTGCGTGACAAAACACGAGTGACTCGACAAGCGCGCAATGGAATGCTAGGAGCCAATGTCTTCGGTAGTCCTAAATTCGTCTCGTCAGAAGGGGGAAAGTACTCCCTATAATGCCCTATACGGGGAGGCTCCGCCCGAAAGGGGTATCATTTTCCGCTTCAGGTATATCAAAGGGGGTAGGGATTCACGAGTCGAAGTATATGTAAGGGTAGGGAAATCTGTCATTTAGATATTTAAAAGGGTCTTTCATTAAAATATTTCGAACACATACCTTATGACTGTACTGTTTTAATTTATTGAACGCAGAAAATGAATATCGAAAACCGTGTTTCAAGTTTATTCGACCCTGAAAGACGGACATTATAAGTATACTCTTGATGAAAATTCACCCCTCTCATCTTTGCAAAGCTTCTGACGTTTTGTGTTGTCTGAGCCCGTCACCTATTCTTCGGACGACAATTCCTTTACAATTGCCCCAGAGGCCGTTCGATTGGTGACCAGGTCTGTGCAGACAAGGCATTCACAGCAGAGGGGTTGCCATGTTTCAAGAAGCGGAGCACGGGAGGAGAGCATGGTATTTGACAGTCGCATCACACGAGTTGTGAAACCAGGACGCAGCGTCACGAGCAATATAGAGTTAAGGCGATCGACACGTAGAAGAACAGTCGTTAAACACATTTAGTATATGTTGTTTACCCACGTGTGGCCCACGGAAATTCAGAATGTTTGTTAAGACATAATCAGAGAGTTTCTCTTTTACTTCTCTCCACGTGAAAGATCTCGTTTGAAGCAGTACAACCGGTCTATTGACCTTCTGCATCAGGGGCACCCAACGTCAATTTTCGGAAAATATCTGTTCGGAAGACGATTTGAGATCTAGAATTTTCGGAAAATTGGCTGTAAAATTTCTTGCTTGCCTGCCTGGCCTAGGATTTTCGAACATCTAAAAAAACGGTATAATTGCCCATTTTTAACGGATTTTTACCTCAAAGAGGGTCACCTAGAATTTTCGGGACTCTTTTTTCTGGCTAAAATTTTCGAAAAAGTAAGTTTTGATCCCTAAAATTTTCGGACCAATAGACCGTTTCAGCTAGGAAATCCAAACAGATGAAAAATTTTTAGGGAATAAAAACATGCCTATATCTTCAATTTAAATACTAAAATACGTTAAACAATGCTATGTTTAAGTGGTTTTGAACTATATGCTCGTTGGTTGCCCCTGCTGCATTTTAACATTGTGATTTGTTTGCGTTAATGTTCGTGTTGAAAAGTATGTAAATGTATTTAAAAAGGACACTGGAATGGCTTTATGAAGGTTGCAAAGAAAGCAATCGCTGTTTGTCTGCCTGATGTCGGAAGTATCTTAACTCCCGCCTACACGTGAGGTAAATAAAAAGCACTGTTTTAGGTTAACATCTCTTCCTGTAAACCGTATTACTTTATGTTCTGCTGTAATATCCCCAAGGAAGCAATACACAACATCTCCAGGACCGTAACCAGGGGCCCCCCCCCCCCCCCCCCTCCTCCAAAGGCTCCAAAAGTTCGCATTTTGATACTCAATATCCAAGTTAGTGAGTGCAGTCGGTTAAACTGAAGTTTAAAACTTAACAGGATATTTAACACAAAATCAAAGAATAGAAAAAGCAGTAATGTATCCACTAGGAAACTAAAACCAGCTGCATTCTAGTAGCCCGAGCCATTCAGAACATTTCAATGAGCGCACAGATGTCCGTGCTTATCTATAGGTGCGCTTTTTTGGGAAACTCCAAAAACGGATTTCTGATCTCGGATCAACATAGGCAGCCCAAGCTCGCGTCAATACAGACAGCCTTTGAGAATTTAAACGCATTATAAGACTTCGTATGGGAAATAAAATACCGTCGATTATGAAGCCTAAAAAACGCTCAGTTTAACGTTCATTCAATAAAAGGGATGAAAATGACTCACCTCTGGTGTATTCTTGTGCCTTTTGGAGCTTATTTTACCGTTTCGGGAATTCCGTGTTTTCAGTGTTCTAAGACGAAGTGCGCAAAACGCCCCTGAGCTGACAACGGTCGAAATCTTAGGGTGCGTTTCTTTAAGAAAATCCAAGATCGGATTTTTGATCCGAGATCATACGGATTCGTTACCACAAAAGAAACGAAGAATCCGAAAATAGATTTTTTTTGAGCTGAGATGGTAAATTCAAAAACTGAGGAGGGCTTGAAATATTCACGTTCTCACCATGTGAAAGGTAAGGATGTACTGAAACGCCTTCACCGCTGTCATTACTCCACTGATACTCCAATAAATGCGTCCAGTATTGTCCAGTTGATAGAAATAGGAGATACATAAACTCTTTAAGCATCTATAAAAATTATGAAAATACGAACAGGACGGATAATTTCAACTCGATTTCACGAAAAACTCACCTTCGAATCCACCGTTCGCCATGACTCAGCTGGCAAAATGGCGAGAATATGACGGAACCACAAGACGACCGCTTGCCAAACGTACTACGTTTTGTATCCCTGTCATAAAGAAAGGGACGGATCGTGAATCCCAAAATCTGGATTTAGATTTGATCTAATATATCCACTCCAAGGGTGGATTCTTGAGATTCATAATCCATTTTCAAATTTTAATAGAGAAACGCAAAATCCTTTTTTGGATTCAAGAATCCGGATTTGGATTTTTATAAAGAAACGCACCCTTAATCCGAAGCATACCTTGTACGCGTCAGACTTTCCTTTCAATGACTTTTGCAAACTCGCTCAACATGCAGAAACAATAAGAAAAAATGTTTGGCAAAAGAATAATGAAGCGTATTCGTTGTCGATAGATGGCTTTCACCTGACGTCACAGCAGCCATGTTGGTGTACAGAAAAATAGAGCGAAAAGTCTTATGGGAATTTGACTCTATTATAATGCAAAACATGTGCCATAATTTGCTATTGTTTTGTTAACAAACGTGGCGGTCTCATCACGTGATTGAAAACCATCTATAAGAGTACAGACCACGCTAAACCACATTTCGATTTGTTTTTTACCATAATATCAACGTGAAAGGAATGTTTTTTTTCAGAGCGCGAGCTGAAAAAGGCATTGTGCGACACATCGACGCGAGCAGTGTGGTATGGACTCTTATCGACAACGGCTTATTAGCCAATCAGATTGCGAGATTAGCAGCAATTGTGGTAAAGTGTTCAGTTCCTACCGTGTTCTTTGCCGTTACAACTTTTCATGTATTGCTACTTTCCTAAATAAACGGATCTGGCAATAAGAAATACATTTCGGTAGTTAGGTCCACTTTGGCCTCGTTAGCAACTCCCCTCTCCCCCCACATAAAATCCTGGTTACGGGCCTGGGACCCGTTTCTCAAAAGTCCCGAAACTTTACGGGCCGTTTTCGGGTTTCACAATTCCGTTTGTATCTCAAGAACGGAGAGAATTTAATACCTCAAACTTTACAGTTATTTTTCTTTTTGTTGCCTTGAAAACATGTTAAAAGATCGGCTTTCCAAAACAAGCGGTTGGCAATTTCACAAATGGCTTTTCGGGCCCGAAAAGTTTTCGGGACTTTCGAGAAACGGGCCCCTGATCTCCCCTAACGTCTAAAAAACAAAACAAAATTGAAATCAGTTTCTTAAATCTGTGTTCATGATAGGTAATATCGTTCATTAACTTCATTCTAAGGGCTAGAAAGGGGGTGGGTGCAGTGTTCTTAAGTAGGTTTGTGAAAGGGGTGCTATTTTCCAGTGGAAGGTATACGAAAGGGGTACCTTTTCTGCCAAAAATGGTACATAAAAGGGTAAGGGGTCGAACCTTGGGGCGGAGGGGGGGGGGGGGGGGGCGGGCAATATCCTTTACCTATTTATAATATCCCAACAGAATGTATAAATTAAGCGGAGGAAATTTTTGTGATGATAGAGGATATAACAAAATGACCAGGCGAGTGCAGTCCAATTATATACACTGAGATTGGGTCATGAGTCTATCGCAATGCCGCATATGACACTCGCGTTTGTTCAAACGTTTAATGAACTTCGGGAGACTTGACAGGTTACCAAATTAAAACAGTCCGGAAGTAAACTTCGCTGGTGTTGTGATGAGAACAAAATCAGTAAACACTACGATATTAGCATGGCAATGGTCATGAACCTTCAAAACACTTTTGCGATAATTACGGTCAACTTAATTAAGGAAGATTACTATCCAGGAGTAACAAGTCAAATAATCACTCTTGCTGATTGAAAGGTCTCTCTCTCCCATCTCATAATGTGATTCCAATCAACTTCAATTCGAGGTCGCTTGATCTCATAGTTCATGCTTTCAAAAACTACTTTATTTACGAGTTACGTGAAGCATGATACCAAGAAACACTAAGCATGATACACTAAGCATGACTAAGCATGATACACTAAGCATGACTAAGCATGATACACTGAGAAATATTGCGCATGCACATCTGTGAATTTATGCGTTTGTAAGATTTATTCCGGCTACTATAGGAAGAGAAATGGTTAGTGGATCGCTGTCTTTATAACGTTATCTCCAGGGTCCCGGTGTTTCTTTCGTATTGGCATCTCTTTCGATCTGAGAAGACGGGACTTGTGAATAAATTCTTTGGATTTATCTTTCCAAAAAATATTGTCTCTACTAATAAAGCCGGAAGCAATGGGGGTTGCAATCGACGGATTTCCATGAAATTTGGCCAGCACTAGCCTGCGATTAGGCGTACTTTTCTCTAAAGTTTAGAGAGGAAGCGTCCTCTCTAAAGAAAAGTACGCCTGATCCCAGGTTAGGCCAGAATATTCTAAGGAACAAGTGTGTCGGCTAATTCTCTAGCTTTGAATCATTAGATCTTTCCAGTAGTGGCGTTTTGGAAATTGTTCGATATTGGAACTGGCTTGTTAATTGAAATGATTAATAATGGGAATGAAGGGAAATGTTTAAACACTTTTAGAGTCGACTGTCTTTTTAGAGTCGATTGTTGTTATTTTGCATCTGCGATCGTATTTGATATAACAAAACATATGTCAGTCTTTCACTGACTCCTGTCGCCTTATTAAGTCTATTAACCCTTTAATTATAAGGCCTGAGGGGAGCCCATTGACAAGTAAAATCGTCTAGCGTTGGACACAGTAAAATCTATAAATGGCCACTGGGAGTTGAGGGGTTAAAAGAGTGGCAAAATAGACTTTTTCCCACGAATTCTACATTTCATACGCTTTCCAGTAATATGTAGTTTGTGGGGCTTTCTCGAAAACAGGCCGTAACACGCTCGAAGATTTGATGAAACCTTAAGTGGGCGTCATTCTCACCAATGACGTTAGTTAGTTCAAAATAATGATTTTCTGAAGAATGTTAGGTTCTAAGCAATTATTGGACTTAATTTTCCGCCATAACTACGTTTATTGATGAACTCAGAAGGGAAAATGATGACTTATTACGAACTCAAGATGTCTGACCAATTACATAACAGCGAAGCTAATGACTGATTACTTTCGATGCATTGCGTCATTAAATACCTTGTACAGATAAATGTTACTTTGTTTTACAAAACTGCATTTGCTCGCAAGTCTATTTTGAAAAGGGTGTTTGAGTTTTGTCCAGACCTTGAACGTCTTCATCCAACTTCTTCACACTAAAAATTATAGTGTAACACTACATTTAAAAATGGTGTAATTTTGTTGCCAGCCCCGCTACCCCTTTTTTGCGTGTGTAAGATTACACAAACTTCTAAAGTGCAGTTTAACTCTCAAAAGGATGGTATATTTACATGAAAAGTAGTGTAAAATGGGTATTATACACTTTGACACTTCTAAAATGACACATATAGCAAGGATAATATTATCAGAAAGGAAGGGTAAAATTACCCCGAGTGACGGTGTAGTGATCTTTAACCCATCTAAAAAACTTGAAATTAACCTTAAAAAAAAGTATAATTCAACCATAAAATGAAGTGTAATTATGTTTATTACCATCAATTTATAAGTAAAATTACACATGACCCTTTATCAATGGGTATAACATAAACTCAAGCCAAAAATTACAATCGTTTACTGAGTAAAAATTGGCAAGCGCAACTCTAGATTCACATTACTACAACTTCACCTAGGGCCATAAGATTGCTTGCTTGAAATTCGGCAACAAGACTGAATGTCAAGAAACCAACTGCTTCTTTACAAGTTGCATCA
The DNA here is from genome assembly GCF_036669935.1 of Montipora foliosa. NCBI lineage: Eukaryota > Metazoa > Cnidaria > Anthozoa > Scleractinia > Acroporidae > Montipora > Montipora foliosa. The sequence goes on from NC_090870.1 coordinate 43,371,389, forward strand.
GCGGGTATATTTAAATATTTCGATTAATGCATAGTATTAAAGTTAGAAAAACTTGGAATAACAAATCAGTCACAAAATTACTTTATCTGGAACAGCTCAAACCTAAAAACTGGCAAAAACTCGGGGGACATCCAAAACCCCGAACAGTGCAACTACCGTTGCGAGCAAGACGGTAGGGGCCACATTCATGTAACGAGTGCTTGCCTTGTTGGGGTTTGTTTCGTACAAAGTAATCATTGTACCTCGGATTTTCTCCTCAACTTGACTGCACGACGTTCTGGGCACAATTGTGGTGTTGTATTGAGAAAGAGTCTTCACTTCAAAATCTTGTTGCAAGATGTCTTGGAGAGGAACCGAGTCATTGTAGTAAGTCTTCGTTTCTCCAGTCTTGTTATAAGTGACGGTGGTATTCAAGGAAATGAGATGTTGATCGATATCATCTGCAAGCGAAAACGTCTGCGAAGAAGGTGCTGGGATACATGGACTGCCGTTAGAATTCAACAACCTCCGTTCTTCAGAGGTGATCCTGACAGCTCGTTCCTCCGGGACGGTAACGTAGCAGCGGTACATCGGATAGCCTCTGCTATACACAGGAGCGTTGCTCACAGCATAGCGATACAGAATGTAGCCGGCCACTACCTTTTTGAACGTGTCTGTTTTGGAACCAACTTTGGTTTGGCTGCGGATTACAGGAGAACGAAAAGTCGTGGCTTTGATCGGTGTAGTTTTTGTGATTGCGGGTTTGGAACTGGAGGAAGAGCGACCTGAGCTTGAT
>NC_090870.1:43382163-43392163 GCF_036669935.1 Montipora foliosa
ACTTTCAAATGCGCGCGCTCACGATGCAAAACTTGTCTTTTCATTGTTAACACTAGCAAGATATCGGGACCTAAGCGATCTGTTAAGATCACCGATCGTTTCACATGTACCTCCGCAAATGTCATTTATTGCATAACCTGTACGTTATGCAATAAATTATACATTGGTGAGACAGGTAGACGACTAGATGACCGATTCCGCGAACACCTTCGCGATGTTGAGAAGAATGACAAGGATGCATCTAAGCCAGTCGCTCGCCATTTTAATCTGCCTAACCATTCCAAAAAACACATGGCTATCTGCGGCCTTTCCCTACATCTAGGTACGACGGAAAGCCGCAAGAATCTGGAACAAAAATTCATCTTTCAAATCGGCACCCTTAATCCTCACGGTATTAACGAACGCTTTTCATTTAACTAATATATTCCTATTTTTCACGTTGACATGTTACCACCAATAGCGTAGCTCCTACTCTACTATAAAAACTACACGTAACCCATAATCCCTCGACTCGCTCTGACGAAGGGCTAACGCTCGAAACGTCAGCTTTTAGAATCTCTGTACGGTGGCCAATTTACATTATCAACTCCGTTGATAAAACCAAATTTTTGTAATGAACTGTGCGACCGCCAAACCCCGTGAAAGCAAACCGTGGCGTCTGAGAGATTGAAATTCTGGTCTGTGCGAGGATGAAATCGAGATAACAAGTCATCACACATTCTTCTAACGAAAGAATGACCCAAAACAAGGACAGTAGGAACGCTACCCGGCATATCAGCAAAACAAACGACAATAATACACAACAAGGATCGGCGTTAAGAACTAGAATTATCACACAGGAGATAAAACCAAATTATAATAGAGACGTAAAAAAGAAAGAATATACGTAATTCAAAGGTCCAACGTACCTGAAACAATTCGAAATACGTCTACGCTTGAAGAAGGTTAGCGAAGAATGACGGTTAATAGATGCCAGGTCACTAAGCCAACAAGACGCCTACAAGGGCGTATCCGTGGAATGCGCAAACAGTTAACACAAATTGTCCAGTTACAGTCAACTTCAAGTACAGGTAGACTTCGGACAATGGCGAAAGATTACCAGAAAGATACATCTGTAATATAAAAAATAATAAAAAAAAAGTTGACACTGGCTAAAATATTGTGTTGGACGTTTCGGCAACTGCTGTTGCCTTCCTCAGCAGGGATAAAAAATGCAAAAATCTAACGGCGCCCTGATGGTACACGATGCGTATAAATATTAAATCGCACCTCAACGAATATTTCTAAATAAAATAGACAATAAAAACAAGGGTCTCCAGAGCAGTCTAAAATATTACTACAAATTCTTTATGTTATTGTAAACGTTTGGAAGTGCTATATGTTCGTTTATAGCGTTCGTGTCTCGCAAAGAATGCCAAGCCTCAAGAATAAGTCTTTGTCGCCATGCCGATAACCTGTCAACGATTTCGACGTTCATCAAGTCTATTTGGTGATTGTAGCACATGTGGTGTTTGGCCAACAAGGAGTTTCCATCTAATGTCGCTATGGCCTTTTGCATTTTTTATCCCTGCTGAGGAAGGCAACAGCAGTTGCCGAAACGTCCAACACAATATTTTAGCCAGTGTCAACTTTTTTCTTTTTATTATTTTTTAACATGCCTGGCTACACACCAAACATTTTTATCTGTAATATAAATTAAAGTTTTTTGTTGTAAAAACTCATTACTAATGTTACTAAATTTACACATGCAAACAACGAAGCCCTATTAGCAGGTTACCAGGATACGGGATCTCTTATTTATTTATTTTTTGGAAGGAAACTTAATTCAAATCCTACAGTTTTACTTGCTTCGTTAACTCCTTTCATCCAAAAATTACAGGATCAGCCTTAAATCATCCGAAAAACTTATTACAAATCACAGTTCAACAACTTATCATCCTGGGCCAGTTGTTCAGAAACTGGGTTTTAAAACGAGTTTTATCCTCTACTCCCAAATGCTGTTCAAGGCTGATATTCAGTAAAACTTTACATTATAAGAAGTCAATCTTGAAAAACAAAAATAAGCAAAGGAAACTGTGACCAAAAAGTTGAAAACATGAAACAAAAGTTTACGCTAATCCTGGATTAAGGTAATTGGCTTTCGAACAACCGGGCCCTGTAATCGACGTCTGGTTCTGTAATCCTGGTTTAGTTCCTTGCAAACTGTATAAATTTGCCGCGGCGAAGACAAGAAGACAACATCCGTGCTCTATTTCTCTCAATGCTCAAAAATTCCGTAATTGCGCGTTTTATAGTCCAGGCCAAAGTTCTAATTTTACAATTCCATAATCTTGATTTCAGTAACTTGGTACCAAACGTTCCACAATAACTTGAAATCTCGTTAAGAAAAATCATTAAATCCAGTAGTCCAGTCCGGATTGAGATCGCCAAAACTCTCTCTATCATCGATTCAAAACTCAACAAAAGCTACAAGTAGGAAATAGTTATAAGAAACTACAACAGTTCGTCCTGATTCTACACTCGAGCTGAACAAAAAACCCAAAAAACCCTCGTCATCGTTTCTCGAGAGAACAGACAAACAGCCGAAAATGTTCTGTGCCTGCCCCTTACGGCACTGAAAAAGTGCCGTCCGTTGTACAACAGTACTTGACCGTAGCCCTTGGCCAAGAAACTAATCTTAGCCAAAAGCCCGAGAAGCGATCAGGATACGGGATAATTAGGTAAAAAAATTGTGGGGATACGGGATTTTTAGTCGGGAGGTGGGGGGGGGGGGGGGGTAGAATTGAGGAGATACGGGATATTTTTTAAAGTAAGAACGCATTGCGTGTGGTAGTGCAGTAACTTGACAGTGTTTTTTTCCATAACTGTCAACTGAGCTGCGTTTTGTTTTTTCCAGGAGATTCAAGTCCTTGCACAATATGTAGCTCTAATAGTACACGACATTGTTTGGTATCGTAAATCATTTCGGTGCCATGGTAGACATCTTTGCTATATACCCTCTAAGAAGACATGTGGTTCAGTAAAATACTAAGCCCAGAACGATTGAAGAAAATAACAGGAAATCGAGAAACATTTGGCTTCAAAGCTGACATGTTGATCATTTACAACTTCTTTTTCACCACAAGCTTAAGCGTGTACTCTGAGCTTCTGACACCTTTCCAAGACCAATGTTACTAAATTTTTTTCTCTTTCCAGCGGGGTTAGTATCTGGATGGGGGACGTCAAAATATGCGACTTTTGCTGTCAGGAACATACGCCCAAAAATTCTATTTTAACGCTCAAAAATGCGAACAAAGCAAGGTACAGATTTTGCTAGCCTGCTTTATGCAAAACAAATATTGACGAAAAAGTAAATAAATATTAATATGTAGTTTTTAAGGAGAGCAGAAGGAACTTTTAGGAAGTGTCGATCGAGAATAAAACAATTTGCCATCAGCGAAAAACATTTCGGGAGATTTTTGTTACGTTCCATCAGAGTTCAATTTTTCTATCGTACTTTTGGTCATACAAGTAAAATCGCAAAATCGAAAGTGACATCGATTTTAGCGGCCGCCTGTGATCAAGTTATACCTTGCGTGTTTACTGACAACTCACGAAACAAAGGATGCATCTGTGGCAAAATGTCGGCATAACACCTGGTTTTTGTTAGTGCGTTTTTTTTCTTTCAAGTGTTATAAAGTTCGACAAGATCTATGTGCGAATTTAACATAAAGATCGTTGATGCTAGTCCAAGTGTCAGCTGAAGTTAAGCTCCTCTGAATAAGGTTAGTACTTGGATGGGGGACGGCTGCGAAGTCCCCGTGACGGCGATAGCTAATTCGTTTTTTTTTAAACTTGATTTCATTTTTTATCTTGTTTGGCCGTTGAAAGCTATTTTCTTATTTTCTTTCTACCCCAAAACGGCGAACAAACTGGTTCCCAAGAAATATTGGAGTACGTATTCGTTCTATGCAAAATGCTTCCAATGAAGTATTCGTTGAATGCAAAATAATAATGATCACAGTGGAACACACAAGTACGAAGCAAGATCTAGAAATAACGTAGAAAATTATCCTTACCTTTAAAGCTTGCCTTTCTCAAAGAAAAAGCATCTATCCACTTTATGGAATAGTTTAGTACTGAAACAATCATGGCGGGAGGAAAGATTCTATTATAAATTTTTGCTTTCACCAGCCTGAAGAAAGTGTGTCACGGTGGCCGAGTGGTCTAACGCGCTAGCAGAGAAGATTCGTGATGGCTTAGGAAGTATAGGAGTTCTCCACGGGGCAGGGAAGTTTGGAAATGCCGGAGGGAATATAAGTCAGTCCACCCGATCGGAGATTAATTCAATATCCGTGGGGTATGCACATTTGTGACTACCAACAAAAAAAAGACACCAGCCCGGTATTAAGACGTGGATGCTTTCGGCATTCCACGTAATAACGCGCTGTCAAGTGAATTCCCTTGAGCCCCCCAGTCACGTGCCCATGTCATGTTTTACTGTATTACATAATCGCTAGCGTAGAAACAGGAAACGCACAAGCCGTGACAAAACATAAAAATTATATTTGCGAACAAATATTCCATTTAGAGTCGACTGTCTTTTTAGAGTCGACTCTTGTTATTTTGCATCTGCGATCGTATTTGATATAACAAAACATATGTCAGTCTGTTACTGACTCATGTCGCCTTATTAAGTCTATTAACCCTTTAAGGCCCTAGGGGGGGGGGATTGACGAGTAAAATAAGATAATTTTCACGCTTTTTTGACAGTTCAGTTTCAGTTCAGTTTTTATTATGTATTTTGCATAAAATATCACAAAACTATGCAATGCTCGCAGTTAGCAATAGCTAGTCGAGGCGAGCATTGCTTACAATAAATATTCCAGATAAAATGGTTACAAATACATAACTACACATTCACATAAAAATAAATAAATAAATAAAATAAATTAGTTTTAGAATACAGTTAGTGCAGTGAAGAACAGCTTAAAACTTGTACAGTATAATATAAATAAACATGAAAAAAGTAGTTTAAATTGAATAAATAAATTTTTAGCTACATGACTGATACTAAACTAAAGAGTCAAAATTTGCCAATATTATCGAAACATCAATGTAATCATCATATTTTAGCAGTCTTTGTAAGAGGATATCATCAACATTATTTTTGAAGTTAGATTTTGACATCTGGCGGACTTCACAAGATATGCTATTCCAAATTTTAACGCCAATTCTTGAGAAAGATCTTTTTTGAATATCTATTCTCGAACGTTTAAGAAAATATCTCCTCTTTGCGATGATATCGTCTCGTAAGCATGAATATGAGTAGGTTAAATATATTAGGAGGTGTCAAGTTGTTTGATACATCATGCATCATCACAGCCACAGATTTAAAATAGAGCATATCTAAAGGAAGAAGACGAGAAGAAATGAAGAAAGGTACGGTATTGCATGAGATTTGTAATCAGCAAAATACATTAGGCGAAGAGCTCGTTTTTGAAGGGTCAAAAGTTTAGTTCTATGAACTTTTGCAGTATTACACCACGCTACTATACCATACATTAATAAGTATGGTTGAATGAGTGACCTGTAGATATGGTGTAAAGTACTCAGCGGTACAAAATGCCTTATCTTAGAGATAATACCAATTGATTTACTTATTTTTGATGCAACATGAGAAATGTGGTAACTCCATGAAAGTTTTTCATCGATGAGCACGCCTAACTTCTTACGCTCCAAAGAGATATAGAGGATATTACATGGCCGCGCGGGGATACGAATTTTATCTTCGAGTGCTAAAAGTATCAGAATTTGCAATAAAAATGTTAATGTAGTAGAGAAGAATTATATTAAAGCACAAAAGTATCGTACATCGAAGACGAAGCTCGTGTTTTATTGGCTAATCCTTTTCGTTACTATGACGACAGCTATATCCTCACATGTGAAAGATAAAAATGATACGTTCACTGCGCGCGGTGAAGATATGAGTTTTTAGTAAAAGGAGAAATCCTGGTATTTCATCAGTATCTATACAATAAATAGCTATTAGAGTCATGGTCAAACACCTAGTTTACTTGATAGTTCAAGATCTTTTGTCTTGGTCGAAATATAACAAAGTTAGATTTTTTTTATATTCAATGATAACTTATTAGGGGACCAAAGGACTTAAGAGACGTAAAAAAGAAAGAATATACGTAATTCAAAGGTCCAACGTACCTGAAACAATTCGAAATACGTCTACGCTTAAAGAAGGTTAGCGAAGAATGACCCTTACTACATGCCAGGTCACTAAGCCAATAACGCGCTGTCGAGTGAATTCCCTTGAGCCCCCAGTCACGTGCCCATGTCATGTTTTACTGTATTACATAATCGCTAGCATAGAAACAGGAAACGCACAAGCCGTGACAAAACATAAAAATTATATTTGCGAACAAATATTCCATTTAGAGTCGACTGTCTTTTTAGAGTCGACTCTTGTTATTTTGCATCTGCGATCGTATTTGATATAACAAAACATAAGTCAGTCTGTTACTGACTCCTGTCGCCTTATTAAGTCTATTAACCCTTTAAGGCCCTAGGGAAGGGGGGGGGGGATTGACCAGTAAAATCGTCTAGCGTTGGACAGAGTAAAATCTATAAATGGCCACTGGGAGTTAAAGGGTTAAAAGAGTGGCAAAATAGATTTTTCCCTCGAATTCTACATTTCATACGGTTTCCAATGATACGTAGTTTGTGGGGCTTTCTCGAAAACAGGCCGTAACACGCTCGAAGATTTGATGAAACCTTAAGTGGGCGTCATTCTCGCCAATGACGTAGTTAGTTGAAAATAATGATTTTCTGAGGAATGTTATGTTCTAGGCAATTATTGGACTTAATTTTCCGCCATAAATATGTTTTATTGATGAACTCAGAAGGGAAAATGATAACTTATTACAAACTCAAGATGTCTGACAAATTACATAACAGCGAAGCTAATGACTCATTACTTTCGATGCATTGCGCCATTAAATACCTTGTACAGATAAATGTTACTTTGTTTTACAAAACTGCATTTGCTCGCAAGTCTATTTTGAGCAAACATAAACGGTGTCTGAGTTTGTCCAGACCTTGAACTTCTTCATCCAACTTCTTCACACTAAAAATTATAGTGAAAGACTACATTTAAAAATGGTGTAAATTTGTTGCCAGCCCAGCTACCCCTTTCTTGTGTGTGTAAGATTACACAAACTTCTAAAGTGCAGTTTAACTCTCAAAAGGATGGTATATTTACTGATGAAAAGTAGTGTAAAATGGGTATTATACACTTTGACACTTCTAAAATAACACATATAGCAAGGATAATATTATCAGAGAGGAAGGGTAAAATTACCCCGAGTGACGGTGTAGTGATCTTTAACCCATCTAAAAAACTTGAAATTAACCTTTAAAAAAAGTATAATTCAACCATAAAATGAAGTGTAATTATGTTTATTACCATCAATTTATAAGTAAAATTACACATGACCCTTTATCAATGGGTATAACATAAACTCAAGCCAAAAATTACAATCGTTTACTGAGTAAAAATTGGCAAGCGCAACTCTAGATTCACATTACTACAACTTCACCTAGGGCCATAAAATTGCTTGCTTGAAATTCGGCAACAAGACTGAATGTCAAGAAACCACCTGCTTCTTTACAAGTTGGATCAGCGGGTATATTTAAATATTTCGATTAATGCATAGTATTTAAGTTAGAAAAAACTTGGAATAACAAATCAGTCACAAAATTACTTTATCTGGAACAGCTCAAACCTAAAAACTGGCAAAAACTCGGGGGACATCCAAAACCCCGAACAGTGCAACTACCGTTGCAAGCAAGACGGTAGGGGCCACATTCATGTAACGAGTGCTTGCCTTGTTGGGGTTTGTTTCCTACAAAGTAATCATTGTACCTCGGATTTTCTCTTCAACTTGACTGCACGACGTTCTGGGCACAATTGTGGTGTTGTATTGAGAAAGAGTCTTCACTTCAAAATCTTGTTGCAAGATGTCTTGGAGAGAAACCGAGTCATTGTGGTAAGTCTTCGTTTCTCCACTCTTGTTATAAGTGACGGTGGTATTCAAGGAAATGAGATGTTGATCGATATCATCTGCAAGCGAAAACGTCTGCGAAGAAGGTGCTTGGATACATGGACTGCCGTTAGAACTCAACAACCTCCGTTCTTCAGAGGTGATCCGGACAGCTCGTTCCTCAGGGACGGTAACGTAGCAGCGGTACATCGGATAGCCTCTGCTATACACAGGAGCGTTGCTCACAGCATAGCGATACAGAAGGTAGCCGGCCACTACCTTTTTGAACGTGCCTTTTTTGGAACCAACTTTGGTTTGGCTGCGGATTACAGGAGAACGAAAAGTCGTGGCTTTGATCGGTGTAGTTTTTCTGATTACGGGTTTGGAACCGGAGGAAGAGCGACGTGAGCTTGATCTAGAGCGTGACCCACTCGAGCGACCGCCGCCTCTGCCTCTGGCAGCAATGGATATCGCCATCAGCAAAATTGCGAAGGAAAGGAAAAGAGTAACTGTAGATAGCCGCATTGTGGACTAACTAAACGGTTATGGCACCTCGCCTTTTGTGGTCTGTGCTTTTACCAGCTTCACAGTTAAGTGTTTAGAACATAGCATTCCTCTGAAAAATCAATATTTTGATCTAACTACGTCATTGGTGAGAATGATGTCAAACTTTTGATTGTGCTACCAGAGCACGTTCTGTCCAAATTTTATGGAAATCCGTCGATTGCACATTCCCCATTGGTTCTTTTACTAGTAAAGAGAAAATATTTTTTAGAAAGACGAATCTGAAGAATTTTATTCCCCTCTCTTCAACGAGAGATGTCAACACAAAAGGCCGCTAGCCAATGAAAATCGAGGACCCACTGGCGTTCACATCCGCTAGCCATTTCTCCTCTTGTACGGCACCGATAAATCTTTGAAACATGGAACTTAATAGAATGTGCGTAATATTTCTTAGCGTAGACCGGATGTGATAAGTTGCATGACCACTTCCGGGTAGAGAGCGTAATTTTACTAGGACAATAGAGAGATTAAGCATGACGTTTACGAACCCTGCTTGATATTAGCTCATTTCTGTCCTGTTAGCTCCATATATCAAGCAACTTCTCAAAGGAACGAGACAAGTTAATATGAGATAATTTTCACGCTTTTTTGACAGTTCAGTTTCAGTTCAGTTTTTATTATGTATTTTGCGTAAAATATCACAAAACTATGCAATGCTCGCTGTTAGCAATAGCTAGTCGAGGCGAGCATTGCTTACAATAAATATTCCAGATAAAATGGTTACAAATACATAACTACACATTCACATAAAAATAAATAAATAAAATAAATTAGTTTTAGAATACAGTTAGTGCAGTGGAGAACAGCTTAAAACTTGTACAGTATAACTGATATAAATAAACATGAAAAAAGTAGTTTAAATTGAATAAATAAATTTTTAGCTACATGACATACTAAACTAAGGAGTCAAAATTTGCCAATATTATCGAAACATCAATGTAATCATCATATTTTAGCAGTCTTTGTAAGAGGATATCATCAACATTATTTTTGAAGTTAGATTTTGACATCTGGCGGACTTCACAAGATATGCTATTCCAAATTTTAACGCCAATTCTTGAGAAAGATCTTTTTTGAATATCTATTCTCGAACGTTTAAGAAAATAATCTCGTCTTTGCGATGATATCGTCTCGTGAGTTTGAATATCAGCTTGATGGGTGAATAGGTTAAATATATTAGGAGGTGTCAAGTTGTTTGATACATCATGCATCATCACAGCCACAGATTTAAAATAGAGCATATCTAAAGGAAGAAGACGAGAAGAAATGAAGAAAGGTATTGCATGAGATTTGTAATCAGCAAAGTACATTAGGCGAAGAGCTCGTTTTTGAAGGGTCAAAAGTTTAGTTCTATGAACTTTTGCAGTATTACACCACGCTACTATACCATACATTAAGTATGG
>NC_090870.1:43402163-43404663 GCF_036669935.1 Montipora foliosa
AGAGGATGGGGACCTGGCAGCCTGGGGGGGGGGGGGGGGGGGCAAGGCAGATGGTGGACTTGGGCGAAGAAAAGTACACAAATTGGCCCTGTGATTGCCGTCACATTTAAAGCAATTGTGGCTGTATGCACAGCCGTCACAATGCCGGCCTTTATGAAATTTAAAACAGTAACCAGCTGGGACTCTTAAATTCTGTTTCCCTGTAAAATTCATAACAGTCTTGCGATTATTGGCAACACTAGACTGTGCACGTAGCCGCAGCTCGCCATGTATTGTTCCCCACGGCATTGAGGAAGACTGCAATTGACGTAAGAATCTGAAATTTTCATCGTAAAATCTCCAGTCATGCCCCCGGGCTGCCAGATCCCTTATTATTTCACCATACTTCATCAAGCTAGGTGCTTCTGAAGCAAACTTACTAGTATAAACACCAACGAAAACCAAAAAACAAGAACCCCATTGATCAATGGTAAATATTTTACGTGGTTTAGACGCTGACTCTAAACATAAGGATGGTGCACCACTACTATCAACCGTTTGAACCACAATTTTAAATTTGTTTTCAAAAATCGGGTTTGAAAGCAAAACCCCAAAATAAATATACTCATTGGCCCAAATCTTGGCCCGAACTTTATCAGAAACCTTACAGTCAATTGGTAGACTGCAGGAGTGAAAGATTCTTCCTGGCACAGGGTTCTGCTCACCTGCCAAGGACTGGCTGACACAAGATACAGTTTGCTCCACCAATGACTTGGTTTTATCCTGAGGGTCAGCAACTGCCGGGGCTAGTTCATGTCTGGAAGGTTGCCCCTCAGAGCTGGGGCCAGGCAACGGGTCTGCATTCTGAGGTTGTAGGCGGCGTGTAACCTCGTCTGCCACTCTGCTAACAAGGGTTTCGATTCAGGCAGGGGGGATCGTCAATGCCGGGCCAGCTGCGGTTTGAATAACGCTGTCCATGTTACTTTCATCTACACGCTGCCGCTTTTCCTCTGACTCTTTAGTGGTCTCTGCTGGCCGTTTAGGAGCCATGATTCTACAGAAAAATTAAATACTGCAGAATCAAATGTTCACTGACAAAACTGAGCTTGACATTGTTAACACAATAAACAGCTGACCCAGAAACTTGGTAAGTAAAATTTTGTGTACAAATCTGTCACCCTGTTATAAACATACCAATAAGGGGACAAAACTTTAACCCCTGTTTCCTTCCAGTTTTAAACATAACAATAGGGGAACGGAACTATGCCTCCCTGTGATAAACATCAAAATATGGGGACAAAACTGTTAACCTCAGTTGCAAACAACAAGAATATGGGGGCAAAACTGTTACCCTAGTTATAAACATCGAAATAGGGGAACAAAACTGTTAACCCCAGTTGTCAACAGCAAATTATGGGGACAAAACTGTTAAGACCAGTTGCAAAAGCCAAGAATACGGGGACAAAACTGTTAACCCCAAATATAAATCGAAATACCGTGACAAAGTGAGGTTAAATTCAGCCTAATGAAAAGTTAAAATCTAACGAATTAAAACAAAACCTTAGGTATTACCTAGGTAACAATAAAGCAAATGACTATAATAGGCAGTGGTCCCACAAGCAGTACGGTAAAGTAGGTAGAGGGAAATTAGAACAAACAACACGAAATTACAGCATCGCCAGCGCTTTCAAAATCGCTCCCCTATAGCTCCTGTACAACAAATACTGGCCAACCGCGTTCAGATGATGAACAGCGTCAGCCAAATAAAAAGGTTTAGACGGGCTGGAGAAGGAAGAGTGAGTCCAACAAAAAACTTGCGGAGAGTCCAAAACGACGGAGAAATAAAGTTTCAGCGAGGAGATGCCCCTGAAGGAATCGGTCGCACCCAGCGAAAGAATTGCCACGTGGAATAACGTGACAGACCCCTATAGCTCGGACTGAATATGTCTCCAAAAGCAAAGAAACGAGCTCCTGAATTTCCGAACCTACTACTTCAGGCGATAGATTAACCAAATCATTAGTTCCTATCTCCAAAATGATCACTGCGGGTTTAAGACGCCGGACCAAGTGGAGATCGTAAGTTCGAAGCTAATGAACTGTGCGAAGGGCTAGTTTCTAAAGAAACTGTGGTGCTGCGTTGGTGGGGAAGTAGGAATATATTTGTTAAATGAAAAGCGTTCGTTAATACCGTGAGGATTAAGGGTGCCGATTTGAAAGATGAATTTTTGTTCCAGATTCTTGCGGCTTTCCGTCGTACCTAGATGTAGGGAAAGGCCGCAGATAGCCATGTGTTGTTTGGAGTGGTTAGGCAGATTAAAATGGCGAGCGACTGGCTTAGATGCATCCTTGTCATTCTTCTCAACATCGCGAAGGTGTTCGCGGAATCGGTCACCTAGTCGTCTACCTGTCTCACCAATGTATAATTTATTGCATAACGTACAGGTTATGCAATAAATGACATTTGCGGAGGTACATGTGAAACGATCGGTGATCTTAACAGATCGCTTAGGTCCCGATATCT
>NC_090870.1:43422163-43429663 GCF_036669935.1 Montipora foliosa
TTTCACATGTACCTCCACAAATGTCATTTATTGCATAACCTGTACGTTATACAATAAATTATACATTGGTGAGACAGGTAGACGACTAGATGACCGATTCCGCGAACACCTTCGCGATGTTGAGAAGAATGACAAGGATGCATCTAAGCCAGTCGCTCGCCATTTTAATCTGCCTAACCATTCCAAAAAACACATGGCTATCTGCGGCCTTTCCCTACATCTAGGTACGACGGAAAGCCGCAAGAATCTGGAACAAAAATTCATCTTTCAAATCGGCACCCTTAATCCTCACGGTATTAACGAACGCTTTTCATTTAACTAATATATTCCTATTTTTCACGTTGACATGTTACCACCAATAGCGTAGCTCCTACTCTACTATAAAAACTACACGTAACCCATAATCCCTCGATTCGCTCTGACGAAGGGCTAACGCTCGAAACGTCAGCTTTTAGAATCTCTGTACGGTGGCCAATTTACATTATCAACTCCGTTGATAAAACCAAATTTTTGTAATGAACTGTGCGACCGCCAAACCCCGTGAAAGCAAACCGTGGCGTCTGAGAGATTGAAATTCTGGTCTGTGCGAGGATGAAATCGAGATGACAAGTCATCACACATTCTTCTAACGAAAGAATGACCCAAAACAAGGACAGTAGGAACGCTACCCGGCATATCAGCAAAACAAACGACAATAATACACATCAAGGATCGGCGTTAAGAACTAGAATTATCACACAGGAGATAAAACCAAAAATTAATAGAACTTAACTCTTATAATCGCTTAACTGGGGACCACAGGACTTAAGAGACGTAAAAAAGAAAGAATATACGTAATTCAAAGGTCCAACGTACCTGAAACAATTCGAAATACGTCTACGCTTGAAGAAGGTTAGCGAAGAACGACGCTTACTTGATGCCAGGTCACTAAGCCAACAAGACGCCTACAAGGGCGTATCCGTGGAATGCGCAAACAGTTAACACAAATTGTCCAGTTACAGTCAACTTCAAGTACAGGTAGACTTCGGAAAATGGCGAAAGATTACCAGAAAGATACATCTGTAATATAAAAAATAATAAAAAAAAAGTTGACACTGGCTAAAATATTGTGTTGGACGTTTCGGCAACTGCTGTTGCCTTCCTCAGCAGGGATAAAAAATGCAAAAATCTAACGGCGCCCTGATGGTACACGATGCGTATAAATATTAAATCGCACCTCAACGAATATTTCAAAATAAAATAGACAATAAAAACAAAGGTCTCCAGAGCAGTCTAAAATATTACTACAAATTCTTTATGTTATTGTAAACGTTTGGAAGTGCTATATGTTCGTTTATAGCGTTCGTGTCTCGCAAAGAATGCCAAGCCTCAAGAATAAGTCTTTGTCGCCATGCCGATAACCTGTCAACGATTTCGACGTTCATCAAGTCTATTTGGTGATTGTAGCACATGTGGTGTTTGGCCAACAAGGAGTTTCCATCTAATGTCGCTATGGCCTTTTGCATTTTTTATCCCTGCTGAGGAAGGCAACAGCAGTTGCCGAAACGTCCAACACAATATTTTAGCCAGTGTCAACTTTTTTCTTTTTATTATTTTTTAACATGCCTGGCTACACACCAAACGTTTTTATCTGTAATATAAATTAAAGTTTTTTGTTGTAAAAACTCATTACTAATGTTACTAAATTTACACATGCAAACAACGAAGCCCTATTAGCAGGTTACCAGGATACGGGATCTCTTATTTATTTATTTTTTGGAAGGAAACTTAATTCAAATCCTACAGTTTTACTTGCTTCGTTAACTCCTTTCATCCAAAAATTACAGGATCAGCCTTAAATCATCCGAAAAACTTATTACAAATCACAGTTCAACAACTTATCATCCTGGGCCAGTTGTTCAGAAACTGGGTTTTAAAACGAGTTTTATCCTCTACTCCCAAATGCTGTTCAAGGCTGATATTCAGTAAAACTTTACATTATAAGAAGTCAATCTTGAAAAACAAAAATAAGCAAAGGAAACTGTGACCAAAAAGTTGAAAACATGAAACAAAAGTTTACGCTAATCCTGGATTAAGGTAATTGGCTTTCGAACAACCGGGCCCTGTAATCGACGTCTGGTTCTGTAATCCTGGTTTAGTTCCTTGCAAACTGTATAAATTTGCCGTGGCGAAGACAAGAAGACAACATCCGTGCTCTATTTCTCTCAATGCTTAAAATTTCCGTAATTGCGCGTTTTATAGTCCAGCCCAAAGTTCTAATTTTACAATTCCATAATCTTGATTTCAGTAACTTGGTACCAAACGTTCCACAATAACTTGAAATCTCGTTAAGAAAAATCATTAAATCCAGTAGTCCAGTCCGGATTGAGATCGCCAAAACTCTCTCTATCATCGATTCAAAACTCAACAAAAGCTACAAGTAGTAAATAGTTCTCAGAAACTACAACAGTTCGTCCTGATTCTACACTCGAGCTGAACAAAAACCCAAAAAACCCTCGTCATCGTTTCTCGAGAGAACAGACAAACAGCCGAAAATGTTCTGTGCCTGCCCCTTACGGCACTGAAAAAGTACCGTCCGTTGTACAACAGTACTTGACCGTAGCCCTTGGCCAAGAAACTAATCTTAGCCAAAAGCCCGAGAAGCGATCAGGATACGGGATAATTAGGTAAAAAAATTGTGGGGATACGGGATTTTTAGTCGGGAGGTGGGGGGGGGGGGGGTAGAATTGAGGAGATACGGGATATTTTTTAAAGTAAGAACGCATTGCGTGTGGTAGTGCAGTAACTTGACAGTGGTTTTTTCCATAACTGTCAACTGAGCTGCGTTTTGTTTTTTCCAGGAGATTCAAGTCCTTGCACAATATGTAGCTCTAATAGTACACGACATTGTTTGGTATCGTAAATCATTACGGTGCCATGGTAGACATCTTTGCTATATACCCTCTAAGAAGACATGTGGTTCAGTAAAATACTAAGCCCAGAACTATTGAAGAAAATAACAGGAAATCGAGAAACATTTGGCTTCAAAGCTGACATGTTGATCATTTACAACTTCTTTTTCACCACAAGCTTAAGCGTGTACTCTGAGCTTCTGACACCTTTCCAAGACCAATGTTACTAAATTTTTTTCTCTTTCCAGCGGGGTTAGTATCTGGATGGGAGACGTCAAAATATGCGACTTTTGCTGTCAGGAACATACGCCCAAAAATTCTATTTTAACGCTCAAAAATGCGAACAAAGCAAGGTACAGATTTTGCTAGCCTGCTTTATGCAAAACAAATATTGACGAAAAAGTAAATAAATATTAATATGTAGTTTTTAAGGAGAGCAGAAGGAACTTTTAGGAAGTGTCGATCGAGAATAAAACAATTTGCCATCAGCGAAAAACATTTCGGGAGATTTTTGTTACGTTCCATCAGAGTTCAATTTTTCTATCGTACTTTTGGTCATACAAGTAAAATCGCAAAATCGAAAGTGACATCGATTTTAGCGGCCGCCTGTGATCAAGTTATACCTTGCGTGTTTACTGACAACTCACGAAACAAAGGATGCATCTGTGGCAAAATGTCGGCATAACACCTGGTTTTTGTTAGTGCGTTTTTTTTCTTTCAAGTGTTATAAAGTTCGACAAGATCTATGTGCGAATTTAACATAAAGATCACAATCGTTGATGCTAGTCCAAGTGTCAGCTGAAGTTAAGCTCCTCTGAATAAGGTTAGTACTTGGATGGGGGACGGCTGCGAAGTCCCCGTGACGGCGACAGCTAATTCGTTTTTTTTAAACTTAATTTCATTTTTTATCTTGTTTGGCCGTTGAAAGCTATTTTCTTATTTTCTTTCTACCCCAAAACGGCGAACAAACTGGTTCCCAAGAAATATTGGAGTACGTATTCGTTCTATGCAAAATGCTTCCAATGAAGTATTCGTTCTATGCAAAATAATAATGATCACAGTGGAACACACAAGTACGAAGCAAGATCTAGAAATAACGTAGAAAATTATCCTTACCTTTAAAGCTTGCCTTTCTCAAAGAAAAAGCATCTATCCACTTTATCGAATAGTTTAATACTGAAACAATCATGGCGGGAGGAAAGATTCTATTATAAATCTTTGCTTTCACCAGCCTGAAGAAAGTGTGTCACGGTGGCCGAGTGGTCTAAGAAGAATCGTGATGGCTTGGGAAGTATAGGAGTTCTCCACGGGGCAGGGAAGTTTGGAAATACCGGAGGGAATATAAGTCAGTCCACCCGATCGGAGATTAATTCAATATCCGTGGGGTATGCACATTTGTGACTACCAACAAAAAAAAGACACCAGCCCGGTATTAAGACGCGGATGCTTTCGGCATTCCACGTAATAACGCGCTGTCAAGTGAATTCCCTTGAGCCCCCCAGTCACGTGCCCATGTCATGTTTTACTGTATTACTAATCGCTAGCGTAGAAACAGGAAACGCACAAGCCGTGACAAAACATAAAAATTATATTTGCGAACAAATATTCCATTTAGAGTCGACTGTCTTTTTAGAGTCGACTCTTGTTATTTTGCATCTGCGATCGTATTTGATATAACAGGACATATGTCAGTCTGTTACTGACTCATGTCGCCTTATTAAGTCTATTAACCCTTTAAGGCCCTAGGGGGGGGGGGGGGATTGACGAGTAAAATGAGATAATTTTCACGCTTTTTTGACAGTTCAGTTTCAGTACAGTTTTTATTATGTATTTTGCATAAAATATCACAAAACTATGCAATGCTCGCAGTTAGCAATAGCTAGTCGAGGCGAGCATTGCTTACAATAAATATTCCAGATAAAATGGTTACAAATACATAACTATACATTCACATAAAAATAAATAAATAAATAAAATAAATTAGTTTTAGAATACAGTTAGTGCAGTGAAGAACAGCTTAAAACTTGTACAGTATAATATAAATAAACATGAAAAAAGTAGTTTAAGTTGAATAAATAAATTTTTAGCTACATGACTGATACTAAACTAAGGAGTCAAAATTTGCCAATATTATCGAAACATCAATGTAATCATCATATTTTAGCAGTCTTTGTAAGAGGATATCATCAACATTATTTTTGAAGTTAGATTTTGACATCTGGCGGACTTCACAAGATATGCTATTCCAAATTTTAACGCCAATTCTTGAGAAAGATCTTTTTTGAATATCTATTCTCGAACGTTTAAGAAAATATCGCCTCTTTGCGATGATATCGTCTCGTAAGCATGAATATGAGTAGGTTAAATATATTAGGAGGTGTCAAGTTGTTTGATACATCATGCATCATCACAGCCACAGATTCAAAATAGAGCATATCTAAAGGAAGAAGACGAGAAGAAATGAAGAAAGGTACGGTATTGCATGAGATTTGTAATCAGCAAAATACATTAGGCGAAGAGCTCGTTTTTGAAGGGTCAAAAGTTTAGTTCTATGAACTTTTGCAGTATTACACCACGCTACTATACCATACATTAATAAGTATGGTTGAATGAGTGACCTGTAGATATGGTGTAAAGTACTCAGCGGTACAAAATGCCTTATCCTAGAGATAATACCAATTGATTTACTTATTTTTGATGCAACATGAGAAATGTGGTAACTCCATGAAAGTTTTTCATCGATGAGCACGCCTAACTTCTTACGCTCCAAAGAGATATAGAGGATATTACATGGCCGCGCGGGGATACGAATTTTATCTTCGAGTGCTGAAAGTATCAGAATTTGCAATAAAAATGTTAATGTAGTAGAGAAGAATTATATTAAAGCACAAAAGTATCGTACATCGAAGACGAAGCTCGTGTTTTATTGGCTAATCCTTTTCGTTACTATGACGACAGCTATATCCTCACATGTGAAAGATAAAAATGATACGTTCACTGCGCGCGGTGAAGATATGAGTTTTTAGTAAAAGGAGAAATCCTGGTATTTCATCAGTATCTATATAATAAATAGCTATTAGAGTCATGGTCAAACACCTAGTTTACTTGATAGTTCAAGATCTTTTGTCTTGGTCGAAATATAACAAAGTTAGATATTTTTTATATTCAATGATAACTTATTAGGGGACCAAAGGACTTTAGAGACGTAAAAAAGAAAGAATATACGTAATTCAAAGGTCCAACGTACCTGAAACAATTCGAAATACGTCTACGCTTGAAGAAGGTTAGCGAAGAATGACCCTTACTACATGCCAGGTCACTAAGCCAATAACGCGCTGTCGAGTGAATTCCCTTGAGCCCCCAGTCACGTGCCCATGTCATGTTTTACTGTATTACATAATCGGTAGCATAGAAACAGGAAACGCACAAGCCGTGGCAAAACATAAAAATTATATTTGCGAACAAATATTCCATTTAGAGTCGACTGTCTTTTTAGAGTCGACTCTTGTTATTTTGCATCTGCGATCGTATTTGATATAACAAAACATAAGTCAGTCTGTTACTGACTCCTGTCGCCTTATTAAGTCTATTAACCCTTTAAGGCCCTAGGGAAGGGGGGGGGGGGGGATTGACCAGTAAAATCGTCTAGCGTTGGACAGAGTAAAATCTATAAATGGCCACTGGGAGTTAAAGGGTTAAAAGAGTGGCAAAATAGATTTTTCCCTCGAATTCTACATTTCATACGGTTTCCAATGATACGTAGTTTGTGGGGCTTTCTCGAAAACAGGCCGTAACACGCTCGAAGATTTGATGAAACCTTAAGTGGGCGTCATTCTCGCCAATGACGTAGTTAGTTGAAAATAATGATTTTCTGAGGAATGTTATGTTCTAGGCAATTATTGGACTTAATTTTCCGCCATAAATATGTTTTATTAATGAACTCAGAAGGGAAAATGATAACTTATTACAAACTCAAGATGTCTGACAAATTACATAACAGCGAAGCTAATGACTGATTACTTTCGATGCATTGCGCCATTAAATACCTTGTACAGATAAATGTTACTTTGTTTTACAAAACTGAATTTGCTCGCAAGTCTATTTTGAGCAAACATAAACGGTGTCTGAGTTTGTCCAGACCTTGAACTTCTTCATCCAACTTCTTCACACTAAAAATTATAGTGAAAGACTACATTTAAAAATGGTGTAAATTTGTTGCCAGCCCAGCTACCCCTTTCTTGTGTGTGTAAGATTACACAAACTTCTAAAGTGCAGTTTAACTCTCAAAAGGATGGTATATTTACTGATGAAAAGTAGTGTAAAATGGGTATTATACACTTTGACACTTCTAAAATAACACATATAGCAAGGATAATATTATCAGAAAGGAAGGGTAAAATTACCCCGAGTGACGGTGTAGTGATCTTTATCCCATCTAAAAAACTTGAAATTAACCTTAAAAAAAAGTATAATTCAACCATAAAACAAAGTGTAATTATGTTTATTACCATCAATTTATAAGTAAAATTACACATGACCCTTTATCAATGGGTATAACATAAACTCAAGCCAAAAATTACAATCGTTTACTGAGTAAAAATTGGCAAGC
>NC_090870.1:43439663-43449663 GCF_036669935.1 Montipora foliosa
GGAGGTTATAAATTGATCGAGTTCTTCTCTGCTGGATGAAATAGCGCCGATGTAGTCGTCGATGTAGCGGCCGTAGAGTTCAGGTTTGGGGCCGTTGTACTGATTAAAAAATTGGTGTTCAACATATCCTACAAAAAGATTGGCATAGCTAGGTCCCATTCTTGTGCCCATTGCTACACCATTAATTTGTTTGTAATAGTTGCCGGCGAATGAAAAACAGTTAAGCGTTAAAACTAGTTCGGCAAGGCGGAGGAGCGTTTCTGAGCTAGGTTCTTTGACAGTGCGTTGATCGAAAAAGTGTTTAAGTGCTTGAAGACCTTCGCTATTAGGAATGACTGTGTATAGAGATGTAATGTCCATGGTGAAAATAAGTTTGTCTTGGCCGGAGAAATTGAAATCGCGGAAAATTTGTAGTGCTTGTGTACTGTACCTTAGACTTCGTGCGTGTGTACTGTACTGTACCTTAGACTTCGTGCGTGTGTACTGTACCTTAGACTTCGTGCGTGTGTACTGTACCTTAGACTTCGACGTCTATGTAGTCTATGTAGTGATGACTCCGATTTTTCCAGCAAATCAGAGGAGATGTGCCAGTTCTTCGAAAAACGTGGCTATCCTGTCTCTGTGGTCAAAGCGGGCCATCATCGCGCCCAACAATTTGATCGACAGTCATCACTACAAACGTCACAAAAAGATAAGAACGACAGAATTCCATTCACCCTCACTTTCCATCCTCATAATCACGAAAATCAAAAGCATCATTCTTAGTAATTTTAAATTACTCCAAAATGATCCCGAGACTGGTAGAATCTTTTCAAAACCTCCACTTATTTCATTCAAACGCGACAAAAACGCAGGCAACTTTTTAGTTAGAAGCGCGCTCAAAACTACGAGCAACCCGGCACTTTCAAATGCGCGCGCTCACGATGCAAAACTTGTCTTTTCATTGTTAACACTAGCAAGATATCGGGACCTAAGCGATCTGTTAAGATCACCGATCGTTTCACATGTACCTCCGCAAATGTCATTTATTGCATAACCTGTACGTTATGCAATAAATTATACATTGGTGAGACAGGTAGACGACTAGATGACCGATTCCGCGAACACCTTCGCGATGTTGAGAAGAATGACAAGGATGCATCTAAGCCAGTCGCTCGCCATTTTAATCTGCCTAACCATTCCAAAAAACACATGGCTATCTGCGGCCTTTCCCTACATCTAGGTACGACGGAAAGCCGCAAGAATCTGGAACAAAAATTCATCTTTCAAATCGGCACCCTTAATCCTCACGGTATTAACGAACGCTTTTCATTTAACTAATATATTCCTATTTTTCACGTTGACATGTTACCACCAATAGCGTAGCTCCTACTCTACTATAAAAACTACACGTAACCCATAATCCCTCGACTCGCTCTGACGAAGGGCTAACGCTCGAAACGTCAGCTTTTAGAATCTCTGTACGGTGGCCAATTTACATTATCAACTCCGTTGATAAAACCAAATTTTTGTAATGAACTGTGCGACCGCCAAACCCCGTGAAAGCAAACCGTGGCGTCTGAGAGATTGAAATTCTGGTCTGTGCGAGGATGAAATCGAGATAACAAGTCATCACACATTCTTCTAACGAAAGAATGACCCAAAACAAGGACAGTAGGAACGCTACCCGGCATATCAGCAAAACAAACGACAATAATACACAACAAGGATCGGCGTTAAGAACTAGAATTATCACACAGGAGATAAAACCAAATTATAATAGAGACGTAAAAAAGAAAGAATATACGTAATTCAAAGGTCCAACGTACCTGAAACAATTCGAAATACGTCTACGCTTGAAGAAGGTTAGCGAAGAATGACGGTTAATAGATGCCAGGTCACTAAGCCAACAAGACGCCTACAAGGGCGTATCCGTGGAATGCGCAAACAGTTAACACAAATTGTCCAGTTACAGTCAACTTCAAGTACAGGTAGACTTCGGACAATGGCGAAAGATTACCAGAAAGATACATCTGTAATATAAAAAATAATAAAAAAAAAGTTGACACTGGCTAAAATATTGTGTTGGACGTTTCGGCAACTGCTGTTGCCTTCCTCAGCAGGGATAAAAAATGCAAAAATCTAACGGCGCCCTGATGGTACACGATGCGTATAAATATTAAATCGCACCTCAACGAATATTTCAAAATAAAATAGACAATAAAAACAAGGGTCTCCAGAGCATTCTAAAATATTACTACAAATTCTTTATGTTATTGTAAACGTTTGGAAGTGCTATATGTTCGTTTATAGCGTTCGTGTCTCGCAAAGAATGCCAAGCCTCAAGAATAAGTCTTTGTCGCCATGCCGATAACCTGTCAACGATTTCGACGTTCATCAAGTCTATTTGGTGATTGTAGCACATGTGGTGTTTGGCCAACAAGGAGTTTCCATCTAATGTCGCTATGGCCTTTTGCATTTTTTATCCCTGCTGAGGAAGGCAACAGCAGTTGCCGAAACGTCCAACACAATATTTTAGCCAGTGTCAACTTTTTTCTTTTTATTATTTTTTAACATGCCTGGCTACACACCAAACATTTTTATCTGTAATATAAATTAAAGTTTTTTGTTGTAAAAACTCATTACTAATGTTACTAAATTTACACATGCAAACAACGAAGCCCTATTAGCAGGTTACCAGGATACGGGATCTCTTATTTATTTATTTTTTGGAAGGAAACTTAATTCAAATCCTACAGTTTTACTTGCTTCGTTAACTCCTTTCATCCAAAAATTACAGGATCAGCCTTAAATCATCCGAAAAACTTATTACAAATCACAGTTCAACAACTTATCATCCTGGGCCAGTTGTTCAGAAACTGGGTTTTAAAACGAGTTTTATCCTCTACTCCCAAATGCTGTTCAAGGCTGATATTCAGTAAAACTTTACATTATAAGAAGTCAATCTTGAAAAACAAAAATAAGCAAAGGAAACTGTGACCAAAAAGTTGAAAACATGAAACAAAAGTTTACGCTAATCCTGGATTAAGGTAATTGGCTTTCGAACAACCGGGCCCTGTAATCGACGACTGGTTCTGTAATCCTGGTTTAGTTCCTTGCAAACTGTATAAATTTGCCGCGGCGAAGACAAGAAGACAACATCCGTGCTCTATTTCTCTCAATGCTCAAAAATTCCGTAATTGCGCGTTTTATAGTCCAGGCCAAAGTTCTAATTTTACAATTCCATAATCTTGATTTCAGTAACTTGGTACCAAACGTTCCACAATAACTTGAAATCTCGTTAAGAAAAATCATTAAATCCAGTAGTCCAGTCCGGATTGAGATCGCCAAAACTCTCTCTATCATCGATTCAAAACTCAACAAAAGCTACAAGTAGGAAATAGTTATAAGAAACTACAACAGTTCGTCCTGATTCTACACTCGAGCTGAACAAAAAACCCAAAAAACCCTCGTCATCGTTTCTCGAGAGAACAGACAAACAGCCGAAAATGTTCTGTGCCTGCCCCTTACGGCACTGAAAAAGTGCCGTCCGTTGTACAACAGTACTTGACCGTAGCCCTTGGCCAAGAAACTAATCTTAGCCAAAAGCCCGAGAAGCGATCAGGATACGGGATAATTAGGTAAAAAAATTGTGGGGATACGGGATTTTTAGTCGGGAGGTGGGGGGGGGGGGGGGGGTAGAATTGAGGAGATACGGGATATTTTTTAAAGTAAGAACGCATTGCGTGTGGTAGTGCAGTAACTTGACAGTGTTTTTTTCCATAACTGTCAACTGAGCTGCGTTTTGTTTTTTCCAGGAGATTCAAGTCCTTGCACAATATGTAGCTCTAATAGTACACGACATTGTTTGGTATCGTAAATCATTTCGGTGCCATGGTAGACATCTTTGCTATATACCCTCTAAGAAGACATGTGGTTCAGTAAAATACTAAGCCCAGAACGATTGAAGAAAATAACAGGAAATCGAGAAACATTTGGCTTCAAAGCTGACATGTTGATCATTTACAACTTCTTTTTCACCACAAGCTTAAGCGTGTACTCTGAGCTTCTGACACCTTTCCAAGACCAATGTTACTAAATTTTTTTCTCTTTCCAGCGGGGTTAGTATCTGGATGGGGGACGTCAAAATATGCGACTTTTGCTGTCAGGAACATACGCCCAAAAATTCTATTTTAACGCTCAAAAATGCGAACAAAGCAAGGTACAGATTTTGCTAGCCTGCTTTATGCAAAACAAATATTGACGAAAAAGTAAATAAATATTAATATGTAGTTTTTAAGGAGAGCAGAAGGAACTTTTAGGAAGTGTCGATCGAGAATAAAACAATTTGCCATCAGCGAAAAACATTTCGGGAGATTTTTGTTACGTTCCATCAGAGTTCAATTTTTCTATCGTACTTTTGGTCATACAAGTAAAATCGCAAAATCGAAAGTGACATCGATTTTAGCGGCCGCCTGTGATCAAGTTATACCTTGCGTGTTTACTGACAACTCACGAAACAAAGGATGCATCTGTGGCAAAATGTCGGCATAACACCTGGTTTTTGTTAGTGCGTTTTTTTTCTTTCAAGTGTTATAAAGTTCGACAAGATCTATGTGCGAATTTAACATAAAGATCGTTGATGCTAGTCCAAGTGTCAGCTGAAGTTAAGCTCCTCTGAATAAGGTTAGTACTTGGATGGGGGACGGCTGCGAAGTCCCCGTGACGGCGATAGCTAATTCGTTTTTTTTTAAACTTGATTTCATTTTTTATCTTGTTTGGCCGTTGAAAGCTATTTTCTTATTTTCTTTCTACCCCAAAACGGCGAACAAACTGGTTCCCAAGAAATATTGGAGTACGTATTCGTTCTATGCAAAATGCTTCCAATGAAGTATTCGTTGAATGCAAAATAATAATGATCACAGTGGAACACACAAGTACGAAGCAAGATCTAGAAATAACGTAGAAAATTATCCTTACCTTTAAAGCTTGCCTTTCTCAAAGAAAAAGCATCTATCCACTTTATGGAATAGTTTAGTACTGAAACAATCATGGCGGGAGGAAAGCCTGAAGAAAGTGTGTCACGGTGGCCGAGTGGTCTAACGCGCTAGCAGAGAAGATTCGTGATGGCTTAGGAAGCATAGGAGTTCTCCACGGGGCAGGGAAGTTTGGAAATGCCGGAGGGAATATAAGTCAGTCCACCCGATCGGAGATTAATTCAATATCCGTGGGGTATGCACATTTGTGACTACCCACAAAAAAAAGACACCAGCCCGGTAATAAGACGTGGATGCTTTCGGCATTCCACGTAATAACGCGCTGTCAAGTGAATTCCCTTGAGCCCCCCAGTCACGTGCCCATGTCATGTTTTACTGTATTACATAATCGCTAGCGTAGAAACAGGAAACGCACAAGCCGTGACAAAACATAAAAATTATATTTGCGAACAAATATTCCATTTAGAGTCGACTGTCTTTTTAGAGTCGACTCTTGTTATTTTGCATCTGCGATCGTATTTGATATAACAAAACATATGTCAGTCTGTTACTGACTCATGTCGCCTTATTAAGTCTATTAACCCTTTAAGGCCCTAGGGGGGGGGGGGATTGACGAGTAAAATAAGATAATTTTCACGCTTTTTTGACAGTTCAGTTTCAGTTCAGTTTTTATTATGTATTTTGCATAAAATATCACAAAACTATGCAATGCTCGCAGTTAGCAATAGCTAGTCGAGGCGAGCATTGCTTACAATAAATATTCCAGATAAAATGGTTACAAATACATAACTACACATTCACATAAAAATAAATAAATAAATAAAATAAATTAGTTTTAGAATACAGTTAGTGCAGTGAAGAACAGCTTAAAACTTGTACAGTATAATATAAATAAACATGAAAAAAGTAGTTTAAATTGAATAAATAAATTTTTAGCTACATGACTGATACTAAACTAAGGAGTCAAAATTTGCCAATATTATCGAAACATCAATGTAATCATCATATTTTAGCAGTCTTTGTAAGAGGATATCATCAACATTATTTTTGAAGTTAGATTTTGACATCTGGCGGACTTCACAAGATATGCTATTCCAAATTTTAACGCCAATTCTTGAGAAAGATCTTTTTTGAATATCTATTCTCGAACGTTTAAGAAAATATCTCCTCTTTGCGATGATATCGTCTCGTAAGCATGAATATGAGTAGGTTAAATATATTAGGAGGTGTCAAGTTGTTTGATACATCATGCATCATCACAGCCACAGATTTAAAATAGAGCATATCTAAAGGAAGAAGACGAGAAGAAATGAAGAAAGGTACGGTATTGCATGAGATTTGTAATCAGCAAAATACATTAGGCGAAGAGCTCGTTTTTGAAGGGTCAAAAGTTTAGTTCTATGAACTTTTGCAGTATTACACCACGCTACTATACCATACATTAATAAGTATGGTTGAATGAGTGACCTGTAGATATGGTGTAAAGTACTCAGCGGTACAAAATGCCTTATCTTAGAGATAATACCAATTGATTTACTTATTTTTGATGCAACATGAGAAATGTGGTAACTCCATGAAAGTTTTTCATCGATGAGCACGCCTAACTTCTTACGCTCCAAAGAGATATAGAGGATATTACATGGCCGCGCGGGGATACGAATTTTATCTTCGAGTGCTAAAAGTATCAGAATTTGCAATAAAAATGTTAATGTAGTAGAGAAGAATTATATTAAAGCACAAAAGTATCGTACATCGAAGACGAAGCTCGTGTTTTATTGGCTAATCCTTTTCGTTACTATGACGACAGCTATATCCTCACATGTGAAAGATAAAAATGATACGTTCACTGCGCGCGGTGAAGATATGAGTTTTTAGTAAAAGGAGAAATCCTGGTATTTCATCAGTATCTATACAATAAATAGCTATTAGAGTCATGGTCAAACACCTAGTTTACTTGATAGTTCAAGATCTTTTGTCTTGGTCGAAATATAACAAAGTTAGATTTTTTTTATATTCAATGATAACTTATTAGGGGACCAAAGGACTTAAGAGACGTAAAAAAGAAAGAATATACGTAATTCAAAGGTCCAACGTACCTGAAACAATTCGAAATACGTCTACGCTTGAAGAAGGTTAGCGAAGAATGACCCTTACTACATGCCAGGTCACTAAGCCAATAACGCGCTGTCGAGTGAATTCCCTTGAGCCCCCAGTCACGTGCCCATGTCATGTTTTACTGTATTACATAATCGCTAGCATAGAAACAGGAAACGCACAAGCCGTGACAAAACATAAAAATTATATTTGCGAACAAATATTCCATTTAGAGTCGACTGTCTTTTTAGAGTCGACTCTTGTTATTTTGCATCTGCGATCGTATTTGATATAACAAAACATAAGTCAGTCTGTTACTGACTCCTGTCGCCTTATTAAGTCTATTAACCCTTTAAGGCCCTAGGGAAGGGGGGGGGGGATTGACCAGTAAAATCGTCTAGCGTTGGACAGAGTAAAATCTATAAATGGCCACTGGGAGTTAAAGGGTTAAAAGAGTGGCAAAATAGATTTTTCCCTCGAATTCTACATTTCATACGGTTTCCAATGATACGTAGTTTGTGGGGCTTTCTCGAAAACAGGCCGTAACACGCTCGAAGATTTGATGAAACCTTAAGTGGGCGTCATTCTCGCCAATGACGTAGTTAGTTGAAAATAATGATTTTCTGAGGAATGTTATGTTCTAGGCAATTATTGGACTTAATTTTCCGCCATAAATATGTTTTATTGATGAACTCAGAAGGGAAAATGATAACTTATTACAAACTCAAGATGTCTGACAAATTACATAACAGCGAAGCTAATGACTCATTACTTTCGATGCATTGCGCCATTAAATACCTTGTACAGATAAATGTTACTTTGTTTTACAAAACTGCATTTGCTCGCAAGTCTATTTTGAGCAAACATAAACGGTGTCTGAGTTTGTCCAGACCTTGAACTTCTTCATCCAACTTCTTCACACTAAAAATTATAGTGAAAGACTACATTTAAAAATGGTGTAAATTTGTTGCCAGCCCAGCTACCCCTTTCTTGTGTGTGTAAGATTACACAAACTTCTAAAGTGCAGTTTAACTCTCAAAAGGATGGTATATTTACTGATGAAAAGTAGTGTAAAATGGGTATTATACACTTTGACACTTCTAAAATAACACATATAGCAAGGATAATATTATCAGAGAGGAAGGGTAAAATTACCCCGAGTGACGGTGTAGTGATCTTTAACCCATCTAAAAAACTTGAAATTAACCTTTAAAAAAAGTATAATTCAACCATAAAATGAAGTGTAATTATGTTTATTACCATCAATTTATAAGTAAAATTACACATGACCCTTTATCAATGGGTATAACATAAACTCAAGCCAAAAATTACAATCGTTTACTGAGTAAAAATTGGCAAGCGCAACTCTAGATTCACATTACTACAACTTCACCTAGGGCCATAAAATTGCTTGCTTGAAATTCGGCAACAAGACTGAATGTCAAGAAACCACCTGCTTCTTTACAAGTTGGATCAGCGGGTATATTTAAATATTTCGATTAATGCATAGTATTTAAGTTAGAAAAAACTTGGAATAACAAATCAGTCACAAAATTACTTTATCTGGAACAGCTCAAACCTAAAAACTGGCAAAAACTCGGGGGACATCCAAAACCCCGAACAGTGCAACTACCGTTGCAAGCAAGACGGTAGGGGCCACATTCATGTAACGAGTGCTTGCCTTGTTGGGGTTTGTTTCGTACAAAGTAATCATTGTACCTCGGATTTTCTCTTCAACTTGACTGCACGACGTTCTGGGCACAATTGTGGTGTTGTATTGAGAAAGAGTCTTCACTTCAAAATCTTGTTGCAAGATGTCTTGGAGAGAAACCGAGTCATTGTGGTAAGTCTTCGTTTCTCCACTCTTGTTATAAGTGACGGTGGTATTCAAGGAAATGAGATGTTGATCGATATCATCTGCAAGCGAAAACGTCTGCGAAGAAGGTGCTTGGATACATGGACTGCCGTTAGAACTCAACAACCTCCGTTCTTCAGAGGTGATCCGGACAGCTCGTTCCTCAGGGACGGTAACGTAGCAGCGGTACATCGGATAGCCTCTGCTATACACAGGAGCGTTGCTCACAGCATAGCGATACAGAAGGTAGCCGGCCACTACCTTTTTGAACGTGCCTTTTTTGGAACCAACTTTGGTTTGGCTGCGGATTACAGGAGAACGAAAAGTCGTGGCTTTGATCGGTGTAGTTTTTCTGATTACGGGTTTGGAACCGGAGGAAGAGCGACGTGAGCTTGATCTAGAGCGTGACCCACTCGAGCGACCGCCGCCTCTGCCTCTGGCAGCAATGGATATCGCCATCAGCAAAATTGCGAAGGAAAGGAAAAGAGTAACTGTAGATAGCCGCATTGTGGACTAACTAAACGGTTATGGCACCTCGCCTTTTGTGGTCTGTGCTTTTACCAGCTTCACAGTTAAGTGTTTAGAACATAGCATTCCTCTGAAAAATCAATATTTTGATCTAACTACGTCATTGGTGAGAATGATGTCAAACTTTTGATTGTGCTACCAGAGCACGTTCTGTCCAAATTTTATGGAAATCCGTCGATTGCACATTCCCCATTGGTTCTTTTACTAGTAAAGAGAAAATATTTTTTAGAAAGACGAATCTGAAGAATTTTATTCCCCTCTCTTCAACGAGAGATGTCAACACAAAAGGCCGCTAGCCAATGAAAATCGAGGACCCACTGGCGTTCACATCCGCTAGCCATTTCTCCTCTTGTACGGCACCGATAAATCTTTGAAACATGGAACTTAATAGAATGTGCGTAATATTTCTTAGCGTAGACCGGATGTGATAAGTTGCATGACCACTTCCGGGTAGAGAGCGTAATTTTACTAGGACAATAGAGAGATTAAGCATGACGTTTACGAACCCTGCTTGATATTAGCTCATTTCTGTCCTGTTAGCTCCATA
>NC_090870.1:43462163-43464663 GCF_036669935.1 Montipora foliosa
CATTCTTCTAACGAAAGAATGACCCAAAATGAGGACAGTAGGAACGCTACCCGGCATATCAGCAAAGCAAACGACAATAATACACAACAAGGATCGGCGTTAAGAACTAGAATTATCACACAGGAGATAAAACCAAAAATTAATAGAACTTAACTCTTATAATCGCTTAACTGGGGACCACAGGACTTAAGAGACCTAAAAAAGAAAGAATATACGTAATTCAAAGGTCCAACGTACCTGAAACAATTCGAAACACGCCTACGCTTGAAGAAGGTTAGCGAAGAATGACGCTTACTAGATGCCAGGTCACTAAGCCAATAACGCGCTGTCGAGTGAATTCCCTTGAGCCCCCCAGTCACGTGCCCATGTCATGTTTTACTGTATTACATAATCGCTAGCATGGAAACAGGAAACGCACAAGCCGTGACAAAACATAAAAATTATATTTGCGAACAAATATTCCATTTAGAGTCGACTGTCTTTTTAGAGTCGACTGTTGTTATTTTGCATCTGCGATCGTATTTGATATAACAAAACATATGTCAGTCTGTTACTGACTCCTGTCGCCTTATTAAGTCTATTAACCCTTTAAGGCCCTGGGGGGGGGGGGGGGGGGTGATTGACGAGTAAAATCGTCTAGCGTTGGACAGAGTAAAATCTATAAATGGCCACTGGGAGTTAAAGGGTTAAAAGAGTGGCAAAATAGATTTTTCCCTCGAATTCTACGTTTCATACGGTTTCCAATGATACGTAGTTTGTGGGGCTTTCTCGAAAACAGGCCGTAACACGCTCGAAGATTTGATGAAACCTTAAGTGGGCGTCATTCTCGCCAATGACGTAGTTAGTTGAAAATAATGATTTTCTGAACAATGTTATGTTCTAGGCAATTATTGGACTTAATTTTCCGCCATAAATATGTTTTATTGATAAACTCAGAAGGGAAAATGATAACTTATTACAAACTCAAGATGTCTGACAAATTACATAACAGCGAAGCTAATGACTGATTACTTTCGCTGCATTGCGCCATTAAATACCTTGTACAGATAAATGTTACTTTGTTTTACAAAACTGCATTTGCTCGCAAGTCTATTTTGAGCAAACATAAACGGTGTCTGAGTTTTGTCCAGACCTTGAACTTCTTCATCCAACTTCTTCACACTAAAAATTATAGTGTAAGACTACATTTAAAAATGGTGTAAATTTGTTGCCAGCCCAGCTACCCCTTTCTTGTATGTGTAAGATTACACAAACTTCTAAAGTGCAGTTTAACTCTCAAAAGGATGGTATATTTACATGAAAAGTAGTGTAAAATGGGTATTATACACTTTGACACTTCTAAAATGACACATATAGCAAGGATAATATTATCAGAAAGGAAGGGTAAAATTACCCCGAGTGACGGTGTAGTGATCTTTACCCCATCTAAAAAACTTGAAATTAACCTTTAAAAAAAGGATAATTCAACCATAAAATGAAGTGTAATTATGTTTATTACCATCAATTTATAAGTAAAATTAATTTGCTTCTTTACAAGTTGCATCAGCGGGTATATTTAAATATTTCGATTAATGCATAGTATTAAAGTTAGAAAAAACTTGGAATAACAAATCAGTCACAAAATTACTTTATCTGGAACAGCTCAAACCTAAAAACTGGCAAAAACTCGGGGGACATCCAAAACCCCGAACAGTGCAACTACCGTTGCAAGCAAGACGGTAGGGGCCACATTCATGTAACGAGTGCTTGCCTTGTTGGGGTTTGTTTCGTACAAAGTAATCATTGTACCTCGGATTTTCTCTTCAACTTGACTGCACGACGTTCTGGGCACAATTGTGGTGTTGTATTGAGAAAGAGTCTTCACTTCAAAATCTTGTTGCAAGATGTCTTGGAGAGGAACCGAGTCATTGTAGTAAATCTTCATTTCTCCAGTCTTGTTATAAGTGACGGTGGTATTCAAGGAAATGAGATGTTGATCGATATCATCTGCAAGCGAAAACGTCTGCGAAGAAGGTGCTCGGATACATGGACTGCCGTTAGAATTCAACAACCTCCGTTCTTCAGAGTTGATCCTGACAGCTCGTTCCTCCGGGACGGTAACGTAGCAGCGGTACATCGGATAGCCTCTGCTATACACAGGAGCGTTGCTCACAGCATAGCGATACAGAATGTAGCCGGCCACTACCTTTTTGAACGTGTCTGTTTTGGAACCAACTTTGGTTTGGCTGCGGATTACAGGAGAACGAAATGTCGTGGCTTTGATCGGTGTAGTTTTTGTGATTGCGGGTTTGGAACCGGAGGAAGAGCGACCTGAGCTTGATCTAGAGCGTGACCCACTCGAGCGACCGCCGCCTCTGCCTCTGGCAGCAATGGATATCGCCATCAGCAAAATTGCGAAGGAAAGGAAAAGAGTAACTGTAGACAGCCGCATTGTGGACTAACTAAACGGTTATGGCATCTCGCCTTTTGTGGTCTGCGCTTTTACCAGCTTCACAGTTAA
>NC_090870.1:43469663-43477163 GCF_036669935.1 Montipora foliosa
TAAATTTTCTTCGTACGTATTTTATGATGAGTACATTTTAAAGGCAATACTGGAATCACGCTTTATTGAAATCACGCAAAAATGACTGAGCCTCATACTGCTACGGCCCTGCTTCACCCCTTATCTCTTGTATTAAAATAACTGAAGTAAGGTGCGAAAATCATCATGAAGGGCACGACGACGCAAATAATTAACTTTTATCCTTTACGAGACGGAGCCAGGAGCTAGAAAAAAACAAGGTACCGACAGTAACTTTAGTTAGGACCGACAAAGCGTGGACCAAATCGAGCGGAAAGCACACCCGTCTAAACTGCGCATAGTACTCACTTTCATTCTGGGATGACGGCCAGGGGAGAAGAAACCTTTGCTCTGGATCGAAACTCGCATTGATTCAACCAAACAATTATCAAGGTACAGTTTCGTCCGTGTTTGCTGCCTTTATTATCCAAATCGATCGAACCCCTGCTCGAGACGAGTCCAAAAATTCCGCGATATTGTGCATACTTTTCACTTATTGTATGGACCCGAGGGAAACAGTTTTGTTTTCTACAGAGTCCCGAGGGAGAACAAAACTAACTGGTTTCCCGAGGGACCAGACATTAAATGCTTTGTTATATATTTAGGCCATGTCCACACGTACCCGGAAATTTTTTTTGCCGCAAATATTGTTTTGCGGATACGAAAATATATAATTTTTTTTTGCGATTTGAGCCTGAAAACGTTCTTAACATGTTCTTAAAGGTGTGTGGTACACTTAGTCCGTGTTTGCTGCCTTTATTATCCAAATCGATCCAACCCCTGCTCGAGACGAGATATTGTGCATACTTTTCACTTAATGTATGGTCCCGAGGGAAACAGTTAGTTTTGTTTTCTAGAGAGTCCCGAGGGAAAACAAAACTAACTAGTTTCCCGTGGGACCAGACATTAAGTGCTTTGTAATATATTTAAACTTTCCCTTCAACGATCGCAACAACTTGAAACAAACAAACAAAGACGGCACTATGAAAACATAACTTCCTTATTCACAAGCCTGCCGAATGAACATTTTACAAATGTTTCAAAGTGCCTGAAAAAGGTAAAATACGCCTTTATAACCTCAACAACGAATACAGAATCATTTGGAATTGCAAAATTCATCGTAACATTTGCTCCAGAAAACGCTCAGGCGTTAGTTTACGAGCTGTTGTATCCGGCGCGGGCAACAACCACAGAATAGGCCACTTCGGAAAATACCATAATACTCCTTGTTTGTCCTGCCAAATTTTGCATAAGCATTGTTTCCAGTTTCTCTTGGGACTTACAATGGCCCCAAGAGAAAACAAAAACAATGCTTATTCAAAATTTGGGGGACAAACAAAGAGTATTATGGTATTTCCCGAAGTGGAATTTGAATTTGATCAGAGCCACGTGACCAAGAATCAACCAATCACAGTCCACTTTTTGATGAGTGAAAGTCTAGGTATATGACAATGTTGGTTATTTGAAAAGAACTATTTTTTCGTGTACGCTTCACGCAGAACAACTTGGAAAAAAATCGCTTATTGGATGTTTTGGCGTGTAGTATCGGGAGTATTTTTACTCAATCATTGTATTTTCAAGCGCCATACGGACTCGTCAAAATACATGCAGCAAAACTCGTGAACATACTCCTCAAAACTGCAAGCCTAAACATCTAATAAAGTTTTAATGTTAGAATTCACCTTGCAGTTAATCTCAATGGAGCAACAATGGAGCTCATTGCGCACATCGGGAGTCCAGTTTGTATCATCTCGTACCACTTCACAGCTATTTCATGAGGGACACTGTGGAAAAAACCATAGCGACCGCTCAAACCTGCTAAAAGTAGTGAAACTCGCACGCAAGAAAGCCTATGGCAAACAAAGTTCCCAACTGTGTTTTGAACTGGTTTTTAAGTGCTTTTAATTTTCACCACTTGCAGACCATTTTTTTCCGACGGATAAAGACATTTAAGGTGGCTCAAACCAGTTTCAACACTTGAAAGAAACGTTATTAGAAGGACTGACACTACAACAGTTTATCACTTAACAGCAATGTTATGGTACCATATCAAACACCAATTATTGCTGGAAAAGATTAGGTCATTTTTGTGACGTAAAAAGTTTACCCTGGCAACAGGAAAGCCCTTCAAAAACATCCCATATTTTGGCTTTAGCTGCTCATATCTCAAAAACGAATTCGGTGACCCCCATTTTCTATTTCTGAAATGTAGCAGCATGCCAGAATAAATTCTCTGCAAAGTTTAAAAAAAATATGTGGAATGGATTCACAGCCACCTTAATTAATTAAAAATTTAAGGTAGCTCTGAATCCGCTCCACAGAATTTTTTTGAACTTTGCAGAGAGTTTCATCTTGGCCTGCTAATCACTTTTGTAGAATAAAAAATTGGGTCACCGAGTTCGTTTTTCAGATATGAGCAACTACAGCCAAAATATAGGGTGTTTTTGCAAGGCTTTCCTGTTGTCATGGTAAATTGTTACGTCACAAAAATGACTACACGTTGTTCAGAAATAATTGATGTTTCACATGGTACCATAACATTGCTGCTCCGTGATAAAGTGTTGTGGTGTCAATCCTTATAATAACAAGGTCTCTTGAGAGTGTTGAAACTAGTTTGAGCCGCCTTTAAAGGCAAGAACCAACCGTCAGTGGTTGTTCAGAGATCAAGTGGCCTTAACAAGATTGGACCACATAACGCGCGAGAAACAACTGCCAAATCCTATCCTCTATCAGATAGCACCAACAGCAGGTGCCAGTTGTTCAACGAGCGGATAACTTTATGCAGTGGATAACTCACTATCAAGAGTACAAAATAACAGTTCACGTTAAAAGTTGGCCAAATATTCTTGCACACCTTTTAACTAGATGTGCTTAGATTGCGCATATTCGCAGTTATGAGGGCATATTTACCAATTATCCTGCGAAATCGCGCGGAATATCGCCTGATACCTGTTGAGTACGCACGACGAATATTGAGCGTGCTATGACCATATTTGGACATAGTCATAATGTGTTGAATAATAAACTGAAATATTTGCAGAGCTTGAAACTGACGGATATTGACAGGTGAACAAAGTTTCGTCTCTCGTGACATGGCTACTATTAGCAGCTTTTTAAGTTTAGTCACTGCTTCAGTTATTTAGTCTGTTATTTTCGGCTTGGGTAGCAAACCAAGCACTTCGTACTTTGAGAGAACTCGGCTACAGTATATCTCCCCAACCTTGCCGTCTTTTGAAGGCTGTACAATACAACAGCAAAAAACTCTTAACGGTGCATAACAGAGCAATTTCGAACAGAACACGGCAGGCAAGGTCCACATAAGTTAAGGGAACTCAGAAGAAAGCCGCCATGCATGGATTTAAAAACCACTTCAAAAGAAGGTTATACTTGTATGTTATCAATGTTGACTCTGGAATCTAGGGAAAAAATTCCGAATGCTCCTTTGCAAGGAGTCGAAGCTATGACTGTCTGATTACTAATTCGTATTCTCTACCACTGAGCCACAGGAGACTCCAAGGAACCAACACCTATCTACATGAATGATGGAAAGGTGTAATGGGCCTGTCGGGAAGATATGATACAAGTTGCTTGGCAACGGGCGAAAGGATCAGAGTTCCAGGCAGGAATCGAATCTACGACCTAACTAATACCAGTCGGATGCTCTACCCATTGAGCGAGTAGAACTCACTGGTCTGCGGGCTCTAAAAAGTCATGCGCCTGAATTTTACGAATACATGAATAAGTAGCCGAGCTCAATGGGTAGAGCATCCATCCAGTGTTAACAGAGGTCGTAGGTTCGATTCCTGTCAAGGACTCTGATTTTCCAGTTGTCCTTTCGTCGGTTTCCCGTTGCCAAGCAACGTGTATCATCAACACCCATCTTTTCATCGATTTACCCAGGGTTAACAAATACCACACTTCTTTTTACATGCTTTAGAAGTACAAGTAAGATGATGTTTCTCTCCCTTCAACAAAAACAAACCTGATCGATAATCCAGCAAGGGTGTGGACAAAGTCGTGAACCTCTCGGTACCGCTGCATCACAAATGCAAGTTCTTTGTCATCTACAAACTTCACCTGAACCGTAAAAGAACAAGAACAACAACAGATGCTGCCATCAGCTGAACACGCCTGGTGCACTTGTTTTATTATTCTTTTGCTAATGTGCAAATTACATGGAAGGGTTGCGTTTTCCTGAACGTTGGCCGTGTAGCACTTATATTTCAACGGACTTAACTATTAGAGGGTAATGTGAAGTGCTAGTTTTCTACCCATGCAAACCATGTGAGCGTTAGCCCTACTAATGGAAATGGGCCCACACAAGGACAGAGAAAAACTCTGACCGGGTAGGGGGGGGGGGGGGATTGAAACCACGACCCTCGGGTTAGATCACCGCTGCTCTACCGACTGAGCTACAAGGTCAGATGGGAGCAGGTCATGGGAATTTAAGATGTCAATGTCCCGGCAATGAACATGTACAAGTACAAGGAAGGGTTACGTTTTCACAAATGTCGGCCGTGTAGCTGACCCACCCTGGTCAGTTTTTCTCTGTCCTTGTGTGGGCCCATTTCCATGGGCCAACGCTCGCATGGTTTACATGGCTAGAAAACTAGCATTTCACATTACCCTCTAATAGTTAATGTGCAAATTAGCCTACCAAGCCTCGTTTTAGAGAAAATAATTATTCTTTTTTAGTATCACCCAACTAGTGGACTAATGCAAATCGTGTATTTTAATTGGCTACGCTACTAGATGACTATTAGTAATAGTCCTCGAGTAGCGTTTTATTCCCAAATAAATATTTCTCCAAGTTGCATTTGCTAACTTGATTATTGCCTTTTCTGTCCGACTAGTTGGGTGATACTAAAACAATTAGACCCTTCGCCCTCAAGGGCCACGGGTCAATAGCCCATTCGGCTTCGCCTCATGGGCTATTGACCTGTAGCCCTTGCAGGCGGGTCTAATTGTTAAATATTCACTGTATGGTATCGAGACTTGGTAGGCGAATTTGCACCTGGACAAAAGAAGTATAAATTGACTGCCATTTATGAATGAGGTCAATTTTCACTCTCTTTTGGTTATTGAAAGCTGAGGGTACAAAGATATTAACGATTTTCACTCTCTAGGCAGGAGCTTTAATAGGGATTTACTCAACTTTGGTTTGCGGTTTGGCTTTTGTGCCTGTGATGGGAATACTTTGCTTATGCAAGGACTAAATGAACATGGGCAGAGAAAGTTAAATGGACTCACAGATAAGACCACCCTTAATTTACTAAAACTTGAATCTAGCCAAAAACAATTGGCATGACCACCATCACAGTGTAATCAACACCAATTATCGAAAATTCTAGTTCAAGCCAAGCTTTGTTTCTTAACTTGGAAACAAGCATGTTTTATCAAGTTATGCAATGATAAAATTTAATGAAAGCTTACCTCATCTCTGTCAGGGTTGATTCTCTGTTAGAAAACAGTAACAAATACATGAACACCACGACTGGTTTATTAATACCTAGTATTTGTGAATAAAGTATATTTTTTCCACCAGAGAAATCAAGATACAGGGTCACAATGTTCATATTAATCTGATATCAAGCACATCAAGGTGCATTTGCAAGCTTCCAAATTACACCAGTTGTACCTTTATACAGAATGCTTAAGTTTTTAACTTTCTTAGGGGCAATAAAAATTGTCCCACTCAGTGTCAAAGGTTGAATATTTCAAAATTAATTGGGAGTTTTGCATTTATTTAATAATTTATTCCATGAGCTCGCATTGGATATGAGATGGTAAATAGCCAACAAGGCGCGTAGCGCCGAGTTGGCTATAACCACTCTCATATCCAACAAGCACGAATGGAATAATTGTTTTGTTAAATTCCTTAAACTCCAAAAGTTTGGAAGTACGAAATACGAGCGAAAAAAGAGAGAAAATCCTAGTGAAATCGAAAAAAGTTGATGAAGATGCGACGTTGTGTAATACCTCGTGGTCACACAGACACAGGCTCATCACAAAAACATTTCTTACCTTTTCGCGTATCTCTAAGCTTCGAAAGTGATCCAAACTTTCCACAAAAACGTTTTTCTTTTGCTTTATACCAAAAGAAATTTCTCTTTCTGGCGAAAACGTTTTTATTTTAGCAAAGCTAAGCGCAATCATTTACCATATAAGGTCAAACTAAGGTATATGAGCTGATAACCGAGATTGAGTGAACCAATCAGAGCATGAGAATTGCATTATCCGAGGTTGAGAATTTAATAATCAAAATTACTTAAATTTTCTATTGACAACAAAATTACACTAGAGAGGAATTATGCTATTGACAATCACATGAAAATTACTTCAATGCAATAGCCTCACTGCAAACACTATTTTTTAAGATTTTCTATTGCTGTATCACATTTATTTCTCCTATTTACTTTCTGTTATAAGTGTTAAAGGGTTAACTAGTATAAGAATGCGTAAAAAGTGCAATAAAGCTGAAGTTGGTCAATTTTGATTTTTAATAATTAAAGTGTCAACAATTTCCCCTGTTCAATGTTGATTGGTTAATATCAAGCTTTACTTACATTGAGATCCATTCCCCTTACATATTCTCTTCCAAATGTTCCATCTGGCAGCTGTCTCAGTTTATCGTAGTCAAGTGTGGAGGAATTTAATAGTGGCCGTTCTCTAAAATCCATATAACAATGATTATCTGCGACAAACATTACCTCTTGACTGAACAAATCCTGTTGACAATTGCTTAAATAATTTATTTGTCCAGTTAATCACATCTATTACTTGTTTAAACATTACCTCTTCATGAGACCAGATACAAAAAACACAGTAGGTAGGACACACAATTAGAATTAAAAGCAAAGCACTCTTACAAAAAGCGAAATCAATCTTATATTTGCTTGATCCTGATTACCTTGTCCTATAACGTATGGGGCTTTGCCTTTATTAACCCTCCTTCCCCATTTGTACTGACCCTTGCCTACGTCTAAATGATGACCATCCCCTTTCACTGAAAAATTGACTTGATTGTGCAGAAAAATACAAGCTAGAGTTGTTTAAAACTCCCGTTTTCTCTACCATCAGTGATCTCTCTGCCACATCAGTTAAGTAGAAATCTAAATATTCCTGCTAACAAACAAGCATGGGTATATTAAATTTATTTGATCTCTCACATAGTATTCATCCTATGCTTGGCCCATTGAACGGGCCATATTCTTCAAAACAACCCAACTGACTTAAAGGCGCTGTTACACTGCGAAATGTTTTGTGCAACTTGTCTCACAATGTTTTGGCAACACTGTGGCGGGACAAGTTGCACGAAACATTTCACAGTCACTGTGTAACATACCCTGCAACGGCCAAAATCATTGCGAGACAAGTTGCAAGAGCTATTGCCGAAAGTAGAATTAGGTTCTCCTTTTCGTGCCACTTGTCTCGCAACAATAAAATCTTTCCAGGGTATGTTACACTGTGAAATGTTTCGTG
>NC_090870.1:43482163-43494663 GCF_036669935.1 Montipora foliosa
GGTCTCCCAAGCTCAGGCATTTTAACGCATGTTTTTTGGGGCTTCCCGGGAAATACAAAACGCTTTAATCACGTCTAATAAGAAAAATAGCTGCACAAGAATGGGCAACACATAATGGACGCCGGGCAACACCGTTTTATTTCTAATGTCTTCTCGATTATTACCGGATTCTCATTCTGGATGGATTAATCCTAAACTTAAATAGCTTAAATAACTTAAATAGCTTGCTCTTGCTCCGAAGAACCCAATGCAAAGCCTTTTCGCAGACCTCTCAGTGCGTAGTGGATCCTCAAACAGACCTCCGCATTTCAAAGAGACACTTGCTTTTTTTTTTTTTTTTTTTTTTTTTTTTTTTGCTTGTTTGTTGTCACGTGAAATGGAAGTCGCATTTGCATACCCTTGCGAAAAAATGCGAGGACGCATGGAAAGAATTTCTTGCGTTTATGCACAAGTTTTCTAGTGTGGCAAGCGATCAATGTATACCAAGCAGCTTTCTAAAACCAGCCGCTTACGTAAATGTTTGATAGCAGAACGACGACAATATTGATATCCGACATCAATTTACATCTACCGATTTCTTCAAATTCGAGGGGAAAGTTGAGTTTTTTTGTGATTTCGCTCAGAGCCTGTAAGACACCACCACTTAAATTTTCCCAAGCAAACTAAACCATGAGCGCGAACCGAGTAGGACACTGAGCATATTTTATGACTTTGTTATATCTATTTTTTGTTCCTCGCGATTAATTTCACATTGTTGGGTTATAATTATAATTTTTCGCATCTTGTTACACACCTTTCTGAAGTCCCAAGGGTTGATTTATTAACACACGAATTGTTTTCAATTCGTTTACCTGATTATAACTTTCGCGTGTCTTATTAAAATAATGATCTAACAAGCGAAAGAGATGTGTGGTTATTCAGTCTTTGCATGTACTCCGAGTATAGCATCGGGTCGGATTCATCAACCGATTTTAAAACGAGAACACGCTCTATAAGAGTTATTTGCGATGATTCTCAAGATATCATCATATTAGAGGAGTTTTCAATTTCAAAGCTAAAACACGAAAACGAACTTTGTTGAATAATAAGATCATTTTCTTTTTAATTTCCTTGCGACGTGGATTGAGTGTGACCAATAATTGTTTCAAAACAAGTGTAAAGTCGATATAAAGTTATGTCTGAACCAAATATCCATATTGCTGATGAACGCAATGCAGGGAAAATGTCAATTTTTATTTGCCAATTCACTTAGAAAGTCGGCAAGAACATTTTCATGAGAGTTAGTGTCCACTTAAGCTTTAAAATTAAACAATAAAATTCGGTAGCAGTAAGTAAGCCTAAAGGTGTCAAAAGTTAATGTGCAACAACTTTCATTCATTGTATTATTTTATGTCCTTTCGTCATGCAAGAAGTGTTCCCCACAGAACCATTTGCGTTAATAATGTAGTCGGCTTCACTAACTTTTGCGGCCACATCAGTCCTTTGTTGTAGTTTTTTTATCTGAGCTGTATCAGCTGCGTCATCAACCAGTCTGAAAAACCTTTAATTGGTTAGTATAAATCTTAGGTGATAAGGGACAAAACCCAAAAACCTAACGCTTTACACCTGCCGATACGACGGAAATTTTTGTTTCTCATATTCCCTAGAGCCCGTGAAGCCGGAACACCCAATCACGGAGCTTAAAATAGAGAATTCC
Organism: Montipora foliosa; assembly: GCF_036669935.1. Lineage (NCBI taxonomy): Eukaryota > Metazoa > Cnidaria > Anthozoa > Scleractinia > Acroporidae > Montipora > Montipora foliosa. Next base: position 43,483,860 of record NC_090870.1, read on the forward strand.
CTAACAATTAACTCCCAGTGCAAATTTTTAGGATGACACCTTTCTCACTTCAAAGTAGATTTATATAAGGACAAATTGTTTATGCGAGTAGCCAATCAATTTACACGTCTCACAAAAGCAACTAGATTTCATTCTTTGTGCCAGTGTTGAACCGAGCGCGGTAAAAGGTGATACTTGTTGCCAAATCAGTCGTGGCTGTATCTTCTGAAGTCGAAGCACGTATAATAGTTAAACAACTGACGCTGAACGCGGACAAAATAATGAGCTTGCAAGGAGACGATAGTGAAAATCTCTCGCCCAAAGCTGCAGCTTTCTCCATTGCCAACTTGCTGACCAAGGATATCAATCAGAACCCCAAGACGAGTGAGTTCGATTCGACTTTAATAGGCCGTAAGGAGAGAGAAAACACTTGGACGAGAAAGCATGAAGATCAGATGTCCAATAAACTCAAATTGCGCACTCTTTCGCGAGAGACCTGCGAAGACTACACAATCCAAAACATCTTAAACACCGATCATTCCCGAGGAAACAGTTGCGCAGAAGGCGTTACAAATGCGGGAGCTACAAGACATGGTACGGCGTTTGATCCCCTGCAGCAGTTTGCGGCTTGTTGCGATCTGGTTAGCAATATAGAATCTTCAAAAAACTCTTCTTCGTTCTGCGCGCCGCATATGAGGTTGTCGGACATTCAACGCGAGGTTCAAGTGGCGATGCAGCAAAGCGACCTTTGGTGGAAATTCTACGCCTGTGGCACAGAAATGGTGATTACCCGCACGGGAAGGTGAGAAATATTAAGTTGCTTTAGCCCAAAACGCTCACGTGTTTAACTTAGTAAAAAATTACTCCATTATTCCTTCTTTCTTCTATTACAAACATGTTCAAGTGGCAGCCCTCTTGAAGTGTGACTCTCTTAAAAGTCACTCCGAACTCATTTTATTAGCCACTTGTTATTGGCAAAAGAATCTGTCAAGAGTCTTTAGTGTATGTTGCTTGAAATAGCCTCGTGAAAATTATCCAAATTATGGGAAATAAACTGTTGTTAGGTTGGAAAGGCATTCCGCCACGAGTGACTGAATAATCCATGAAGAAACAAAGTTTAAATTCAAGTTAGGAGATTGTGTAATTCAGAGACTTTTTGTTCACGATTTCTTCGGTGAATAGACGTCTTTCAAGAAGTGGCTTCTACTGCGAACAAAAGTTCGGTGGTTTTGGTGTAAATTCTTTAACCACTCGCGAGAAACAACCTTACTCCTTGAATTAGCAACATTGACTTCAAAGAAAGAGCACAATCCACAAGGGAGGCCAACAATTACACGGATCTTCATGTGACTATAAGAAAAATTCCACAATGTTCAAATTGGCCTTGCTTGTCTTTGAAAGTAGCCCGACTTTCTTGACGAATAATTGTCTTTTAGCATTTAATTTAGAGAACGATTATTTTCCCTGCGGGTAGCTTGGTTTTCTTAATTCGCGTTTCGATAATTGCTCAAAACATCCGACCCAGCTAATTCGTTACCCAAGATACAAAAAATAATATATCTCGTTTAGCTCCTAAGTTACATTCTGCCATTTCTCGCAGATTAATGACGTCAGCTTTCAAGTTTCTTTGCGCGTGCTTATGAAGGTAAAGAATGCGGTCGGTCGCGTGCCACTGTAGTTGTATATGTTTTTTTTTAAATGATGTTACCATGTGTAAGAAACAAAAAACATATCTTTTGGACTTCTTTTCATTTGCTTAGTTTTCTTCTGTGCATGTGCCTTTGATACCAAGTTTTTACTTCAAGGTAATTGTTTTCTGTGCGTGTGGATGAAATTGAGCCTTGACTATTGTATCTACTGCCCCTCGATATGACGAAACCGATCTGTTCAAAAAGGGATTTTGTGTGCAAAAATCTTAACTTTTGCTGTGCAAAGTTTGCTTTTTAAGTAACTCATTTAAGAGGTCATTAAATGAAATAGTGGTGTGAATACATTAATAAGATTTCACTCTTCATCAGTGAAAAATAATTTCTGTTTTCTAAAACAAAAATGACGGTTTATTAACCGTAGGCAATTTAAACCTTGTTTTGTAGAAAAGATAGAAACGGTTTAGCTTCGCAAAGGGCCTCGCCATTAACCTCGAGCAATGGTTTTAAAAAATACTAATGATACGTTTCGATACCGTCTAAACCAAAGACTTTACCAGGACCTGACATATCTCAAGGATCTGAGAAGTTTCTTTTATCAGATCCAGGTGTGGTGTTATTAAAATTCAAGCTAGTCACTTTTAATATGCAAAAAAATGCGAGATATAATGAAGATAAGTATTATTCACATGTGGGCACAAAGAGCGTTTGATTGCTTATCTTACCGAGCACAGAAATATCGCGCATAAGCTACACAATACTCCTGAATGGTCTGTTGACCAATCAAATTCAAATAAGAGTTTAAATCGTGTAAAGGCCGGATCGGAAGTACAAACCACTATGCCTTGGTGTATAAAAAAAAAACAGATAGGTTTATATTGAATGAAGATCAGAGATACGAATGATTGAGAGTTCAGTGTCTTTTAAAGTTTCGAGTCCTCGTTGACCTCAAGAAAGGGAATCACTCTGTCGATTTGTGAACGCATGCAAGAAATACTTAGAATCGTCACATTGGATAGTTTGTAGTAAATTCCTTCATTTAAGCCAAAGTCACTATTAACGTTTTTTTAGACTTATTATTTACTTTATGGTGTTCTAGCCTCAAAACTGAGCACTTAAGAAACCGTAGTCTGCTACTGTAAGAATGTTAGTGATAATATTTTGGATTCGATAAGATGTTTTGCGAGACAAACTATGTTTGTTCTCGGCTTCGTGATCCTGCGAATCAGCGCAGCGTAGGAGGGGAAAGGAATACAGATAGCACCAAAACCACAAAAGCGGAAAGGCATATGGGATAAGCAAAAGTAAACAACCACTTTAGGGTTTGTATTTTGCACGTGCCTCCGCACCTTTGGGTGTGTCTCTTTGTTCGCGGATCTCACAATAATGAACGGCGTTTTGCAATCAATGAGCGATGTTTTGCTTCCCGCTAATGAGAGAGGAGATGATTTGGACATATGCACATGGATCATCACCTAGCATGTGCCCACCGCTATATTACCTCATTTCTATGAAAGCTTTGTTTTACAACACGCCTTTAGTTCACGTGTAATATTCAGCTACTATTTGCAAGGACAACCGACATTAAAGAGTTACCTTGGAGCGGAGAATCTATAGGCGTGTTGGGGCTACATTCGATGTTTATTTCCCAATCGGCAGAGGGCTTTTATCAAGTAAGCAAATGATTGTATTTCCGTGCACCTGTCTCAGTGCTACTATTGCGATGAACAAACTTTTTAAAAAAGTGTTTATTGAGGCACAGATTCCACCAAACTGACGGTGTATTTAATCATGTACATATCAACGGATTCATGACAACTCCAATTCATGTCTTGCAGACGAATGTTCCCAACTCTTGCCTTGTCGTTCCTTGGAATGGATCCTAGACGCTACTATTCTATCCACGTCGACATCGTTCCTATCGACGGTTATGCGTACACGTTTGTTAACAATATGTGGCAGGTCAACGGTTTGGCCAGCGAGATGCACGCTTTGCCTTACATCCAGTCCTACCAAGCTGACGAGGTCGCCCATACTGGATTGTATTGGATGAAGAACGGAGTCGACTTTAAGAAGGTTCGGTTAACGAACCGGCGAGTCGGTCAGTTCAAAGATGGCGAGGTAAGATCTAATGTATGATGTTTATAAACTGGACATTTAATATTATGCGATAGTTAAAGATATTCTTAAGAAATCAATTATTCTAACTAAGAGTTTTTGTTAAATGAGAGCTTAAGATAAAGACATCGAATTCATGTTGAACGCGTCAATATAGCTATTCGTTCTCATGTAAGAAAAAAAGACTTTCACTGCGCATGAGTCGTTTGGCATCGCCAAGTCGGGCAACCAACTCGATGAATTTACGTCTTCAATCCCAGCTGTTTTTCTTTCCAAAAACCGAGAAAATTAAGGAAATCAAATCTTTCTCGGCTTTTTTGAGATGATTTCTCTGTGCAATGAAAGCCACAATAGGTGTCATCGAGAATTGCGGAACATTTTTGCTATACCGAGTTGGCGAGTTTTGTGATTTTCTCGCTGACAGAGCTTATAATTTATTCATAATCGTTCTCATTGTCTTTGTCTTTACGCTGTGCCTCGTGTCTCAGAATTTAACTTTGTATTACAATGTAACGTTCTGCCCGAAAAGACCTTCATAGACTGATAAACCAATTCAGTGGACAAATTAAGGTTCGAAAGAAAATTTTTGACATTTGGAAGTAAAAAACAACATGTAGAGTAAGAAAAGCCAAAAGTGACTTTCTGAGTCAAGGCGAAAAGTTAATTTAGCAATTTCAGTTGGAATTTGTTAAACGTCATTGAGAAAGAGCGAGTATAAGCCTTAAACACAATGGTAACAACTTTGAAAAGTTTTTGTTTCAAGTGCTTGTCATTTGAGTATTTTATCGGCCTGATTTTGAATATTTTTGTATTTGTTATGGCTCTCTCTTTCAATATTGAAACGTACCCAAAACACACTAAATTGAGTCGGCGGAGCTATAAAAAAAACATAAAACCGCAGCTTGAGAATAACATTGCAACGACAACTGAAATTTTGGTAAAGGTTGTATAGGCTTATACTTCCATACAACTCGCCGAGCTGAACAGGGTAAGTGTAACAGCAGCTGCATTGCCTTGTGGAACTGAGGCTAATAATGGCAACACATGCACTAGTTTGAAATACGTCTTAAAAACTGAATGCCGTGAGAAATTCAATTGCATAACAGCCAGTACTAAGTTCGTATCTCTCTTTGCCTCATAGCTTCATTTAAGCCCAAACAGAAAATACCAGCCGAGGATCCACGTCGTTGAAGAGACAGAGGAAGGCGTCAAGGTGTCGTGTTCAACGTATGTGTTTCCTGAGACAGCCTTCATCGCCGTCACCACTTACCAAAACGAAGAGGTACCAAACATGCAATTCCATCATGCAGTTTTAGTTTTGCGTGGAACTGGTTAAATAAGTGTTAGTGGTCGGAACTCAGCTTAGTACACCTCTAACAACCAACTGGACTCAGTTATCTTTGGAGGTCTAGACTTTGACTTCGGCGTGCTTTGAAAAGAGCCCACTGGTTTTAAGGTTTCCAATTTCACGTTTCTTCCGTCCAAGTGGGTTTTCTTCGTTTTGTTAATTTCAATATTACTTTTGGAGCAATTATAGAATACAGAGCCACATTTAAGATCTATGAAAGTACTAGCTCGTTTGACTCGGCAGTGGATGAAAGATCCAATCATAAACATTGGGGTCTGTTGTACTGGTAGCTCGTTTTATGTCCGGCCTTACCGTAAACTTGTATCATGTATAGTGAATCAAATGTAAGTCAAGAAGAGAATCTAACCGAGTACGTACGTCCTGGCTGTGGTAATTTGTCGAAACGAATGTGGAATACAGGAATAGGAATAGAGGAAAGAAAAGAGAGAAATAGAATTAACCAAAGCCTCGTCGTTGGAGGTTTCATCATGTTAAAGTTGCTTTCTTTCTTTCAGTTAATTCAGATGAAGATCGACCATAATCCCTTCGCCAAAGGGTTCAGAGACAAAGGATCAAGGTCAGTATAAGCTTAATATTTCATGACTTCTGCTGAGATAAAGTTACTTTTTCAAAGCCAGATGCTGATGGTACGATAGGTTGACATTTGCACTCGAGCTCCTTAGACTAATTTTATGTAATTTATTACAAGATCGTAAATTCAAGGACAAATATGTTTATTTTTCTTGAAATATGCACACAAATAATTCAGTACTTGTATAAATCTTCAGAATTGTTAAATCGAATTCATCGATAACACTGTTAAGAGAGAAATCAGTTGGACCTAAATTGATCCATATCACACTTCATGGTTAAGGACGCAAATTAAGCAAAATAAACGGTTATGCCATTAGTATTTACAGTTAAGAGCTTTATCAGTCGTCACTATCTCCATCTAACGAGGTCATTCCGCTTTTTAAGATAATTACAATGCATTAAACACAGAAGAGTTAGCGATGTTGCGGCTTAAAAATGGGGCCGGGCACATATCTCGACTTAAAGTAGAGAGATAAAGGGAAGGGAGACTCTTTGGTTCCGCTTAAGTCCAACAATCTGGCCCCACTTGTTCGAAGGGTGGAAAGCGCTATCCACTGGATACCTCAGTTGGTTTTGCTAGTGTTTAATCCCTTGGATACTGATTTATAAGGCGGTGGATAGCATTATCCACCTTTTGAACAACGGACGCCTTATGCAGTGGAGTATTGCACGTTCAGGGTTTAGCGTACAATCGAAATAACAACACCGTTAAGCCGATGATACACCCCGGCGGTTCAACATCTTGCAACATTTGTTGCTCAACAAATGTTGAACAATGTTGCACAAACGTGTTGAACGGAATAGAGCTGGTCTCTGTTTTCGTTCAACATCGTTCAACAACATTCATCGTGTTGCCGGAATGGCATATTTCAACATTCAACATGACGCAACGCACTGTTCAACATTTGTTGATCAACAAATATTGAACCGTGTATCATCGGCTTAAGTCTTCACGGAAAGTGCATAAATAACCCAATACTGACTGGGTTAACGCCCACAGATAGCCTATTTGTATCCACGACCACTTGAATATAACGTCAACTTGACACTTTTAAGAACTGACAGGAATCGTATTTCATTTAGAGGAAATCTTTTCAAAACAGCACTCAATTAAATTTGGTCATATTGTCAACGCTTAGCTTTGTTCGTGTTTGTTAGTCATGCAAATCGACGGTCATAAGAAGTAACTAATGCATGTAGTTTTTTTTAACTTTATTGTGAACAAGTACCAAGAAAATTGATGCTTTTAAAGCGCTGAACAAAAAAAAAAGAAGCTCTGATGTGTTTCATTGGATGTCTTTGCAATCGATTGAAGTCAGAATCCTTGAGCAATCTTACTACACTATAATATCGATATTAGAGTATTCATAGAGTTGGTTAATTAATTATAACAGCCCTTATAATTTAAATTGTCTCACCTCATCGGCTGCGTCCGTCTAAAAGTCTTTCAGGAAATGATGCAAGAATGGCCGTTTTTTATACCAGAGACACATAATTCGTCTGGGACGAACTTGGGCAAACATTTTTTCTGCGTGTGTTAAATTCGTCTGGTATAAAGACGGGCAAAAGACGCATTATGTGTCTGGACGAAGTATCCACTTCAGTGCGTCTTCGAAGGCGCACTAAAGTGGGTACACGTCTTTACACTAGAGGGATAACACGAGCGACGCATAATTCGTCTGGACCGATTATGCGTCTCTAGTATAAAACGGCCCATGACAGCGGCATTATTCATTCACTCATTGCTTCAAAATAATTCGTGAACAGCCACAAGAAGAGCTCTTTTTAGGTCAATAATAATTTTTTGACCCTCATGCAAGACACAAAGCCGGCTAATTAATGATCATATTTTTATCAAATGCTCTTAAAGAGGTGTTACAGAAAAAAATGACACTGGAAGTTAATTTAGTTCTTTTTTTTTATTCTTTCGGCGGCTCGATGTGCCCTGAGGTGGTTTTTTTCTGCCCCTGCGATTCCACAATGATGAAAAATATCCATTCTGCAGCAAAGATTCACAAAACACCATCGATTTTGTTAGTTCACATCGTCCAGAATGTGTCTTAATTGTTACAACTTCATGACGAGCGTTTAGAACAGTTTCGTTTACTGTTTCATCGCCGTTCAGGGCACAAGTTCATTGAAGAACCTACGCTATAACCTATTGAAATTTACACTCATTGGCCACGTGGGCATTGTCCTATAATATTATTGTGAACATCTTCTCATAAACATTTTGGAACCTTTTCGCAAATTAGCCGACCTAACCATTTGTAAAATACGAATGAACTTCTACATGATGCTATAAAAAACCTACGGTGCTCATGTAGATCCCGCGTGTATCATTTCGTCCACCGTCATCGATCCCTCATTTATACCTCTTTCTGGTCAGTAATGGTAAGGCGTTCATAAGGCTTTAAGCAGAGTATGTCCCTTTTTCTCGTGCTATAAAATCGTGGGGATATGTGAAATACTCCGACCAATGATAAAAACGTAATATATACAGGAGCAGAGTTTGTTAACTCGTAAAGCTCGTGATAACCAAAAATATATATATATATTTTTTATACGTTCGTGGTTTCCTTCATGAATTCAAACAGAAAGCCGCTTTTTTTTCATTTTCCCACTATTGTTATTGCGAGGCAAAATTGTGATAAAAAGACTATTTATACGCCTGCTAAGTTTACAGTTAAATCGTACCTTAAAGTTATTTTTACTATCAAAGCTTTTTGTGAGCACCGCGTGTCGCGAGCCGGACAAGAGCTTTTATTTCAAGTTCTCTGTAAAGGACAAAAGGAAATTAGGATAAAATGCTCAGAAGAGACTTAATGAATAAGTAGAAAAAGAAAGAGAAGAAATAGAAATCGTTGCGGCGAAAGAAATTCAACTGATATTTAGGCTCAGTTAATCCAATATATCTTATAGAAAATCTATGCTATTTTCCTAGCATTTTTATTGGTTGTAACTTTCCTTTCACAAAAGATAGTGGAGGTTCATAGTTATTGTGTAATCTGACTCATTTCTAGAATAAAAAGTAAAAGTTAGAGTTAAGACATAATCTGTACATTAATATTTTTTCAACACAATAAACTTTCATTAGCTTTTCCTCGTGTCGCGTGCCATGCCGATAAACGAGCCAATTAAAATCTATCTCAAGCTGTTAATGATTCTTCCGACCTCGAAAAGAAAGAAAAACGAAACATTGATTTAATTGGTGTTACGAGCGGATAATGGCCTCAATTTCTCTAGGCAACAAAGGGATCAATAAAAAAAGGTTTTGTATATTTAGGAGATAAGAACAACACGAGTTCAACTTTTGCACCGCAGACAAGCCGGGAGCAATTACTAAAGTAACCATTCGTATTCTGAGAAGTATTTAGAGGCTGTGTTTAGACTTGAGTTAAGTATTGTAAACATATTGCGGTAATTTTTCTGCTCCAATTTAGTTTTTCACGTTTTGTGTGCTTTTCGGGCACCAATACATAGAGTTGGAGGGCTACAAGAATCCATGCACGATAGACTCTTGTTTACGTTCGCACGTCAACACTGTTGACAAGTACAGATATTTTGATGCCCATTCGGACAACTCTCGCTCGGGTGTCGAAACGTTTGGGTTTGAATCTTAACTTCGCAAGGTACTGAGTTACATTCGCTATTCCGCTTTGAACCAGTGACGTCAAACCTTCCCTATGCACGATACATAAGGCAGGTGGAAAGTTTCTTTTGGCAATCTACCGATTTCAGTTGAAGGTTTTTCACAATCCGCGAATTTCTCCCTTGGTTTCACTTTCTTTGAAATATGGAACTGTCTCTCCCTCATTCTGCCTAATTAAAAAATGACAAGTTTTAAACAAATCCATTTAAGAATATGTTCACATTTTTATTTAATCTTTTTATCATCGTTCCTTTTAGTATTCGTAGATCTCTGCAATACTCAGATAACATTCGTCGTTTTCGAACAATGAAAATTTGTTGCTAACGAACTTACAGGGATTGTTTATTTCGCTTTGAACAAAGCTTCCTGGGAATAATGTCATCTAAAAATTTCATTTTCCTCGATGGAACGCCCCCCAAAAATTGATGTATCTGCTTTCGTTTATCACGGCACTACTTCAAAACAAGAAGTTCGTTATACTTTTTTTCCGTAAAACTTTGGAGATTATAGTTTCTGTTTCTTAGAGTTTCTATACGTTATAAAATAGTGCTTTTGTACAGGCCTCACTGCAAAGCTGGACGTCTCGTTGAAAAACTGGAAGGCGGATTACAATTAGGGCGCCACATAGTCTCTTTACAACTTTTCTTTCTATACTAGCGGAATAGTTACCGAGTTTTCTTTGTCTAGTCTCGCCGGAAGCACAATGAATCAGATCCTGCCCTCGTGTTTTCACGTACAGTTTCCAGGGGAAAAGGGTGCGGTTATTTTGTTAAAAAATCAAAGTAAAACACATGGCCCTGATCCTAATGAAAATATATCTTACAAATCTCTGAAATTTAGGAAAATAAGACAGAGACAACTGCGTAGTGAAAGACAAGTAGTTTAAGACAACTGCGTAGTGAAAGGAGAGAATTAGTCGCAGTTCTTCCATTTAAAAACTTTTATCGTTATCGACTGAACCCTGCTTAAAATCGTTACAACTATTCCCTCCAAAATGGAAAAATCTTCACATGCTTCAAAAGTTGCACACTAACCTGAATATTGGATATCATTTAGACTTTGGTCGCCTCGTTGAAATCTCACTAATTTACTGCTTTTGCGTGTGTTTCTTGACCGCGAAACATTTCAGGTCATTTCCGGATGGAACGATGCCCTCCGTATCAGTAAAAGCGAATACGCTTCTTATAATGAAATTTTGCTGGAACTTTGCCATTTCATATTTTTATAAAGTGGTTATGTAAGAGTAGTTGTTAAACATGAGCGACCTGTAAGAATGACTGACTTTTCGAACCCTAAGAGTTGACGAGGCGTTTGCGAAACACGAACAATAGCTTAACGAATATTTGTTTCAATTTGTTTTCAGATCTTAGAAAAGCACGTTCAACGTCTATGCTTCATTTTGTCTATTTTGTGTTTGTTTATCCTCGCGTCGCGTGCCACTAAAACAACTAATAAACTTTAATTTTT
>NC_090870.1:43502163-43519663 GCF_036669935.1 Montipora foliosa
TCCCACAACCGCGTGCGGCCTTAGGTGTTGTTTCCAAACTTCCAGCAGTATTTCCATTGCCAAAACTCAACAGATCATTCCGTGTCTACCACATTTCCTGTTACTGAATGAACATTCAAGTAGAACCGACGAGGTCTAACCTCGCCTCTGCCATGTTGAATTCAAAATTAAGGCCGCGCGCGGTTGTAGGATACGGTGTTAAAAATTTTCTGCCCAGTCCTCCGAATTTCGTCACCAGATCACCTGGATTAAGTTGAAGAATATCACCAAAATAAGGGGGTAAATTGATTGAGAGAGAAGGGCGATGACAACCTTGTTCTCTCTTTTAGTGATGTGCGACCACAGCATGTCAGCTGAATGTGTGACAGATGACAACAGACATGCTTTTGCTTTTACATTAGATTTTATCACCCGCAACAAAAAAAACTAAAGAATCCCTGCATTTTCCACCATCTCCCAAGCAAAGGAGTAACCAAACTGACTCTCTTGTTTACGCCTGGTGATGAGTGACAAAATCATGTCATGCGAGTGTGTGACAGGCTTTTACATTTATCACCTGCAACAAAAAAACCTAGGGAGTCCCTGGTTTTTTACCATCTCCGAACCAAAGGAGTAACCAAAGTGACTCTCTTGTTTATGCCTGGAGATGAGTGACAAAATCATGTCACGTGAATGTGTGACAGGTGACATGCATTTTTCACCTTCTCCCAAAAGAAGAAGTAACCAAACTGACGCCCTTGTTTATGCCTGGAGATGAGTGACAAAATCATGTCACCTGAATGCGTGACAGGTGACATGCTTTTGATTTTACATTTATCACCTGTGACAAAAAATCTAGAGAGTCCCTGCATTTTTCACCTTCTCCCAAAAGAAGAAGTAACCAAACTGACTCTCATGTTAACAAAGATTTTTGAACTCACAGTTTGTAAGTCTTTGGACTTAATCTTGTGTGAATAGAAAATCCCTGGCTCAGTCTTGTATCTGCAGCTATGACCGAGAAATCTTCCCCTGCAATGGCTAGAATGGTGCTACAGAGAGCAAAAAAGAGAAAGAATAGGTGGAATACTGAACAATAATTATATGGAATCAAGATTATCTTTGAAACATTCATACACAAAAAAACAAAAGGTTAGTGAACAAAGTAAAAGGGATAAGGCACGTAAAATGGCTTCTGCTATGCTATTTCTTTGTTTGAATTCAAACTAAGCAGTAAAAAGCTCTCTTTCAGTTTGTTTAATTAGCTAACAAAGCCTCGTGGGTATTTTGACATCCAGTGAAAATAAGGGTCACCAACTGAGCACTGAAGAAAGCATATTGTTTTCAGATATGTCCAGGAATGTCCCTTAACTCTTCTCTCACACATCACTCCTGTCTCCCAATAGAGACAATTAATGTTACAGAGGGGCCCCAAGATTATGCACAGCTGCATTTACCTTACATAAAAGTAACGCTAGCCTGAACACTGACCATTGTTGGAAATAGGTGGAAAATGCTTAGACTTTAAGAGACACTTTCCGCTGGATATCATAATTGGGCATGCGTCTAATTAATTAGGTGCATTTATCCACATAATTATAAGTGGGTGTATTTGAGAGGGAAACCAGAGACATAATTAATTTTAAACAACAATCCAGTAAGGAGGTAAAATTCTTTGGAGTGAGAATATGGATGTCACAAGAATTGCCTTCAAACTTAACATCAATGACACCCAATCAATTCAGCAAACCTAAAAGTCATCATTTGACAAAACTAATGTTAGTATAAAATTGTATGACATGTAAATAAAATTCGTTTACAGATCGAGGCAGATTTTGAAGTTTGTATTAAGTTTACAAAGCCACATGGATTCTGCTGACTCATTTGTATCTGATTCAAAAACCTTGACTTTCCAGACGATACTTCCAGTTTACTTACCCTCCATTAAAAGTGTAAGGGCTAAAATAATGCTGAACGGGCTGTGCAGCACTTAGAGTGTCTACTGCTTGCATAATGATTTTCAAATATATGTTTAAATCTTCAGGTTTTCGTTCAAAATACCTCAAAAAGCCCAGTCAGGTATCCCATGATTCAACTCGAGGCTTACCAGCCGGTCAGCGTCTAATCCACCATCATTTATAGATACTTTATGTAAGGGTATATATCCGTCATCTTAACTTCACACGTCAAAATGGTGAGTGAAGCGTTGTAGTACAAGTTATGCTTGGTTTTATCGACTCAGCAATCTTTTTTTTTTCTTATCTAGCTGTTCTACTCGTTTTTCAAGTCATTAGTTGGAAAAGAAGTCATAGTAGAGCTCAAAAACGACCTCAGGTAAACATTGTGTCCATCACTCACCTGTTGATGCCACGAGCTGAGGGGTAACAGCATTGTTGTCAAGATTGAGCCTCATTCCGTATACTTGGGATACTGAATAAGCTTCAACTTGTGACAACTATTGTTAGTATTTGGCATCGTTTTTGGAAGAACTAGTCGGAATGTAATATTAACAGGCACGATTCTTGTCCAATAAGGCCTCCTCTTCAAAGCGAGTCTTGGTGCGAAGTTTTTCTTATGAAAATTAGTTTGATTCATATGTAAAGTAGAACTAATTACCATCACAAAAACTTCGCACTTAGACTCGTTTTGAAGAGGAGGTAGGCGTGAACTCAGAAATGGCCTATTAATAATTATTAATATGGATATTCTGCAGTTAAATGGGCTTAACTGCAGAATACCCTGCCGCTCAAAGTTGTACCCCTAAAAATCCGGATACTTGGCTATGCAGTTTGTGCATGCTCTTTCTTTTTTTTATGTTTTTAGAACGAGAAATAGACACACTACGGGGCTACAGGGCTGCGGGGCTACGTGGCTACGTGGCTACGGGCGATGTGGCTACGGGGCTACACGGCTAAGTGGCTACGGAGCTGCACAGTTCAATGTATATTACCTTGTTCTTCAATGATCTATGAGTTTAAGTGAACAAGAACGCACTAAACTTCAGAATACCCGGCGACTGAAATATCTCATCAAATCCTGCTGAATCAATTACTCAGTTATTTAGACCTGGTCTCAGATGTTTGAATGATCGGTCGTGCCATCCAATGTATAAAACTAATCACTATCCACTGATAATGCAATAATTTATTGACTTTGATACCTTATCTGCTGGATAGGGATTTATACAGTGGACAGCACTGTCCACCTTTTGGACAAGCAAAGGAAGATCGTTATGTATTAAGTGCACTTATGCCCAGGTGTATGCCCATTTTTTGACATCCAACATGAGGTGTCTTTTAAGTCTAAGCCTTTACCACCTATTTCCAATAATACAGTAATGGTAAAGGTTGGCATTATTTTTACCTTAGGGTAAATGCAGCTTTTTATCCTTACTTGACGAACAGCATTTGTGGGACACTTTGCAATGTTAATCATTAATTTTGTATTCTGAGACATGAGTGATGTTGGAGAGAAGAGCAAGGGGGCAGGCACCTTGTGACGCTCATTGAAATCCGCATGCATCTACTTAGGAACATTTCTGAACATATCTGCATACTAGCATTTGCGTCCATCCTTCAAGCATGACGGATTTTGTGCGAAGTTTTACTTTTCAAACGTTAACGATTTGTCCTGCTATGTGTCACTTTCAACCAATGAAATGTTGGCAGTCATGTTCGTGAAATTGACCATGTTTTTGATGGCATACCAGCATGTTTTCTTCACATGCTCTTCAAGCTTTTATGTTTTCCATGAGAGCGTTTGGGTTTTGCTTGACTGTCCTCAAACATTGACGAGTCGCTTTAGATCAAGATTTCAAATGCTGTATTAAGCACAGAGGAAAGAAAAAGACAAAAGGAGGCTCTCCTCGCAGGTTGTTGCGCAGAATTCCCTAGACGCAGAAATATTTCCTCCTCGATCTTTCTAGTTCTACTTCGGTTTCATTTATTTTTTCTCATAGTAGCTGAATCACATATCTTTTCTGTTTTAATTTTTCTTCGCTTCTCAGTTATGATGTACCTTTCAAGTGGAGTTAATATATTTTTTCACCGCATGAAGCATTTTTTCTTCAGTCTTTCTGGTTTCTTGCTGTTCATTATCGTTGCATAGAAAGTCACTTTTCAGACATGCCAGGGCCTTGAGACGATCTGAAGTACAGCTACATGGAGCAGTCCTTTCAACGGGTTTCGTTTTCACACTAGGTGATGACCCTCAAACAATTTTAGCTTTACGTATAGTCGAGAAATATCCGTTCCTTCAATACATTTTGAGGAAGAAACTGAGGAACAATTCTGAGGCACATGGGATCGTCGTTCAACATGACATGCTTCCTTATCTCCACTCTCACAGAAAACCTGAAAACTCCAAGAGAACGTAAACTAAACATGCTGGTATGCCATCAAAGACTTTGTTAATTTCATGACATAACTGCCAAGGTTTCATTGGTCAAAAGTGACACATAACCGGACAAACCATTAACGTTTGAAACGTAAAACTTGGAACAAAATTTGTCACGCTTCAAGGATGGACACAAATGGTAGTAAGTCCCAAACCTAAATGGCGTGACATTGGGGAGGAATAAGGAGAGGGGAAAGTTAACCATCCTGGGCTAGTTTTCTTTTCTTTCTAATTTTTTGTCGTGTGTTTATTTTGTTAAATAGTGTACATGGGACATTGGACTCTGTTGATCAAGTAAGTATCTTTTGCCTGTAAGTTTGGTGATGTCTTCATTGCACCCAGCACCATGGACCTGCTATTTTTCTGACCTGTGTCATATACTTGTCTCTTTTTTAGTTTCTTAACATCAAATTGACAGATATAAGTCTTACGGACCCAGACAAGTACCCTCATATGGTAACATACAATATTTAATTTTTACCAAAGTGCTGAACTGTGATTAGCTAATTTAGGACGATAAAACAATAATTGTATGAACATGATGTTTTGGTTGTTCTCAATACTTTTTTTTTTAAGGTTTGATTGAAAATCTGTATAGTCGTGAAGATGTAAAAGAATTTTGAAAATTTTAAAAACTATAAATTTAAAATCTTGTTGGCTTTTTTCACACCTTAACCATTATAATAATATTATATTTTTAAACAAGACTTGAAAAAACGATTTTTAAATTTAAGACAGTGGGAAAAAGTGAAATGTCATGTTTATCATTAATGTTGAAATGTTTTTCCACCTTTTTTTTTTAGCCAATTTAGTGTTACACATTAAATTAGAAAATTGTCTTTGCCTCTTGGTTCAGATGGAGATATATAATATTATTACTAATAACCTTAATCATAATTAGGGCCATGATAATGTTTGGCAATAATATAACTTAAAATACAATAAAAAACGTTCTCTGGCTAAAAATTTTGAAAAAGAATATAAGCTTTCGGCTGTCGATCTACAGCCTTCCACGGATAAAACGGTGAATGTAAATTAGTGAAATATATACGGAAAAGGCAAGATAAAAATGATAAAAAGAACAGAGTAAAGGTATGAAAAATGGTGTCTATTGTTTAAAAAGAATTTTATACTGATTAGGAATCGGCTTAAAGTTATTGTCAGCATGCTTGGTAGAAGAGGTGTGCCAGGCCTCTAGAGTTTTCCTAACACGAAAAGAGCCTTTGTCGATAACTCGAGAATGACTGAAATCAATGCGATGACCGAAAGACCACGCATGTTTTGCAATGTTTGACCCATTGGCACATGTTTTTACATTCCTAACGTGTTCTTTCTTGCGGGTTTCAAATTTTTAGCCAGAGAACGTTTTTTATTGTATTTTAATATGCCTAATCCTGGCTGCACTTCAATTTTTAATAATAATGTAACTGTAACACGTACAAGGAGGAAAAGAGGTACTTGTAGACAACTTGATGACTTGTGTGCAACTAAAGAGTGTGCAAATTATCTTTGCAGTTGTCAGTAAAAAACTGTTTCATCAGGGGATCAGTCGTGAGATATGTGCAGCTCCCAGCAGAGGAAGTTGACACGTCATTACTCCAAGATGCAACTCGAAAGGAGGCAGCTCAGAGCAAGACTTAACTCAAACTGACCAAAGAACCGTTATGGTGAAAAAACTTAAACATTTCTGCGCAAAACATCTTGGTCCCTTTTTTTCATTTTAAACCAGTTTCTTAGCCCATTGACTCCAGAACCTCCTCCCATTGACGAGTAAAATTGTCTAGCATTGGACAGATTAAAATCTATTAAGTCTCGCTCCCAGGAGTCAATAGGTTAATTATTGAACCTTTCATTAATTAACATGTGAATTGTGAAATAGACCAATTTGGATAATATTATATTAAAATTCAGTCTGAAACAAATTAAAGGCATCATCGCGAGGCTCTGGGGAACAAATACTGATGGTAAAAACTCGTGTGTACATGTAAGCCGCACTCGTACGTAAGCGACACCCCCAATTTTCAAGCATGATTTTGAGGGGAAAAAAAACTTGAAAAAAGCACTCTGGCAAAAAAGTTGTTTGGTTGTTCGCAGTTGTTTGTGATGTACTTGCTGAAATCTAATGCTGTCAAATTGCAGCGATCTTAAGAAGTTAACTACCTCCTAAAATACCTTTTAAACACTTAAAGTGGTACTACGACCAAAAAAACAATTCTTTTTTTTCTTTGGATTTCAAAACTATGTTAACTAAACACTAACTGACCCAAGTTTTAAGTTCTGATTTTAAAGAGACACCTGTTTATTTTAACTGGAATTTTCTTATTTATTGGTCCGCCATTACTAACTTTAAAATCTTGAGAGAGCTGGGTCGAGGAGAAAATGACGTCAAAGACTCACTAGTTTAAGAATGCAATGCGTGTGTACACGGCCGAATTAATATGCAGCACGGGAGTTTCAGGCTTTCAGACTTTTAAACCTGTGTTTTGCATATGTAATAAATTGCGTTTACACGCTGAAATTTTAAGCTAGTGAGTAAATGACGTCATTTTCTCTAGATCCAATCCTCTGAGGTCCAATCGGCCAGTTTTGAACGTGAGTAATGGCGGACCGTGAAATCCAAAACTTACACTCAAAATAAACAGCCGTTGGATAAAACTCAAAGCTCAAAATTTTGCCAGTTAGGTGTTAAGCAAACACGCTTTCAGAATCTGAAGAAAAAAAGGAAATGATTTTTTGATCATAGTACCACTTTAATTGATTTTCTCTAATTTTTGGGACTGACAACACTTGTCTTTATTGTTAAAGCCCAAAGTTGAAATAAAAATGACAAAATTTGGGCTGGACAGTGTCGCGTCATTCACCACAATCTGAAAACAACATGGACATCAGTGGTGCGTGTATGTCGTGTTTATAAAGACGTATGGAAGCCATCGATCGGAGACAAACGTGTCGCTAAACGAGAGTTTAACAACTCCAAGGACAAACATGCCATGCAAATAATGAAGGGCAACAGTCGGCCATTTGCCTTGTGAGTTCTCCAGGATAGCGTGGTTTTTTCTCGCACGTGGTGGAGAGATCAGTGTTGAAGTGATCAGCCAAAGAATGTTTCATCTTTATTTACTGAAGATCTTTAGTGTTATTTGTGACCCCATACCAGCCACTTTACTCCCTCTGGAAGCAACATTTGGTCTTGTATATAAGCCGCACCCACAATTTTGAGCCCTATATTTCGGCAAAAAGATGCAGCTTGTACACAAGTTTGTACGGTATGAGGATTTGTATGAGTTTATTCCCCAGGGCCTCGAGGTGATGCCTTTTGTTTAGAACTGAATTTTAATAATTATATCGCAAGTGGGCTATTCAATTTTCAATCGAAGCTTTTGTCTTTCTTTGCTGTCAATCACTGAATTGGAAAGTACTAATTGGTCACATTTTGCAATGGGCTCATTTTGTTTTACATTGTCCATATCTGTTTTCAACTGTTCACCAACTGTCAGTGCAAATAGACCTATTAGTGGCAGCTGTAAAAGTGCAAAACCATTGGTTGAAATGTGAATGACAACTCATGAAATGAAGTGGGAGCGTTCTTGCTGCTCTTAATTCCAAGGGGTCAAAAACTTAAGCTGAACCAAGATATTACTGCAGTCAGAGATGGCCATATTATTAACTCTTTTGTACAAAAGTACTCATGACTCATTTTTGAGTGTACATTTATAGAACTGTCAGCAAACGAGGAAAGATTGTTGCAAAAACATTCCCTGTGGCCACAAACGGGGAAACATTTGCTTCCGTAACATTGTTTGCTTGTTTAATGGCACCTTAAGTTTTAATAGCTCAGTTTGTCTTCCCTTTTGATTGTGATCTATGTCTCTTGGAAAAACAATATAACTTTACTTAACACCAAGTTACAGAATACATCTTACGTCAAAACCGAGAATTCTCAGGTTGATCCCACACCTCTTTTACATCGTTATTACTGTTGGCTATTGATCTAGCTCTTGCATAATTATTGTAAATGGTAGAGTTTAAAAAAAGAATAAAACTATACAGCTTTCTAAATGTTCCTCTTGCTTTTTTCTCATGTGTTAATGGTAGAGAAAATAAAGAGCAGCATATTTAGCTCCTATGGGTGCAGGTTTGACTTGCTTTAAGACTGTTACATGCCTTTTCTCCCTAAGACTGAGTATTAAAATATACCTAAGAGTTAAGGTTTTGAGCAGAACAGAATTTAGAATTTAAGTGTTCGGAGACCTTCCACTTTGCTATGTGAGAAATAAGCAAGATACAAAAATAATGATATCAAAAATCTAAAACTGTGCATGCTACCAGAAATATCACTTCAGTATTGGTATTATGTACAAGTAGAAAGTCTTGCCTTTGTGTTGAAAGCTTCACTTGGGAAACATTTTATTCATCTAAGATTATAGTCAACCCCATCTTAAATGGGAAAATATGGACGTTAAACGACAATGATGTTGATGACGATGATAAGAGACGGTAACGTTCTCTACCTCATTTGAAGTAGGCCTAATTTATTCCCAAGTTGTTCCCCCATTAAACCACAGCTACTTGTATTTTAAACTTATGGTATTTCTCACAATACTAAAACCATTGGGGGATTATGTATGGTATTGATCATGAAGTAAAAAACGCAAGCATATGGATGAAAACAAGGTGAAGAGCAGCATTTTTATGTACAATGTGAATAGGTCAGACACACATAACTAGTTCAACTTAAACCACAAGGTTTGTTGGTTTCAAAATGGTTATTTTAATGACACAAAATATCACATCCAGCTGATTACAAGGAAAAGATTACTTAAGGTGTATTACGTAATAGTAATATTACATGTTATTATTCTACTATGATCAAAGATCAAACTTTTACAAAACGTGCTGAGTATTTTCATACTGAGAATTTTCTGGCTCGGAAAAGAAATGTCAAGTGCTTGCTAGTTTGCAGGGACTGATCCTTATGTGCAACACTCTAACTCAAAGCTCTCACAAACAAAAACACCACAGACTTGGACAAAATTCTAATTGCATGCTTTTTCTATGTCATCGGGGGAATAAGAAAACCTACAGTGAAAGACTTCAAAGTCTCAGCTTTCACTTTTGGCTGTCCTTGAAAATTGATTAACTTTATAAAAGGTATAACCTGGAAAACTCATGCATGAGGTAACACAAAGAAAAGAAAAACAAAACCTACAGAAGACTCAAGTCAACAAAACCTTGTCAGAGTTGTACATTGACATAGACACGACGGGGGGTGGTATTGCCTCGGCTGTTGCCGTAAAGTTGGGAGTCCAAAACAATTTTTGACAGATCAATCCCATGGGGAAGCCAATTTGACTTTCACGAACCCACAAAAATATAAAAAATATAGCACGGTGCAGTCTTGAGGTAAACTTAAGTTTTGTAATTCCTTCACATAATTTTCTGACTTAGACCTAAATTTAAAGAACTCATCACATTTAGAGTAAAAGGATTAACCCAAAATGTTGTGATTAATTTCAGAAAGAGCATTCTCCATAACCATTTCCCTCCTTAAGAATGACACTTGCACATTGTACTCTGTATATAACACCAGACAATTTTAATTATTATAATTATTAACGGGGGCTGGAGTTACCTGCCCTCACTCTGAGATCTGATTGTTTAGTTTGATTGGATGCCTTGATATATGTCACTGACAAAAGTAAATTAATTTCTTTTCTAATTTTTCAACACTCACTTGGATTATATGATAATAACAATGTCATTCCATTTTTACACAAATGATAATAGTGAACACAACAAGAGAATTTAAGTACAAAAATGAAGGGCTCTCATTTATAGTGTGGTTTGGTTGATCGTGGACGTGCAGATGAAGATCTTCCTCTTTGTGCAGCAGCTTGCAATTGGATCTGGTAAGCCATAGGATGAATTTTGAATCCAAACAACCTGTACAAGAGCAATGACAAGGAAAGCAAAATAATTAACACTGAAAATTATAAGGGAAGCTTGCAAGCCTGGACTTGACTAGCTAAGTCATAAATCCTCAAATTTAACACCTTGCCTGAGAATAGCAGTTCTAAATTTTATTTATTATATAGAAACTGATGAAATACTAGGATTTTCCTTTTTCTAAAAAAAAATCATACCTTCACTGAGTGCAGTGAAGATATCATTTTTACCTTTCACATAAGACGATATGGGTGTCATCATGGTAACCAACATGATTAACCAATAAAAAGAAAGCTTCCCCTTCCTTGCAAGATACTTTTAGGTTGTAATATAATTTTTCTCTACTTCATTCTTATGACTCAATTTGACATTACCATGTTTACTTTTTCATGACTTTCATATCTAGTTTCATGTTACACAATACGTGTGTCTTAGTGGTTAATGACCACTTTTTCACCATTACAGAAATGAAATATTGAATTTGCTTTTAATCTGGACATTTCATTAGTGTCTATATAATAAACAGAACATTACGTCGCTGCTTTGTCTTGCATTGAGATCTCATACTCATTTGCTGTGCTCACTCAGCAATGAGGGACAACTCAGGGGTGGAAGGGTTAACCCTTTAAGCTCCGAGGGGACCCCCATTGACAAGTAAAATTGCCTGGCATTAGACATCTCTAAGTGGGGCTTAATTAAAGGGTTAACTGTCAAGTACAATTTTTGAACTGTAAATTGTACACAAATAGTCACCACTTCTTTTTTTGGTAAAAAAAGGAAAAAGTATGCTTACGAGCCAAGTGGCCCACTGGGCCGGAGCTTTTCCCGGTTTCTGTAGCATGAAGCGACTAGGAGTATTTCTACCCCCCCTTGGATGGGCTGCCAGTCCATCGCAGGGTTACCCCCGGCATTTTCGCAAGTACCCATTCATGCACCTGGGGGGAGAGAGCCACCGTAAGAGTAAAGTGTCTTGAGCAAGAACACAACACAATGTCCCGGCCAGGACCCGAACCCAGACCACTCGGTCCCGAGTTGAGCACACTAACCACGAGGCCAGCACACCTCCCTCTTTATTTGCCAGATCAAAAACATACCATTTCATTTACTATCATTGCAAATATAATACCATTTTAAGCTGTGGGACAGGAGGACGGTGGCCTAAACCTGGTTTAATGGCCTCTGCGCAACAAGTTTCCTTTAGCTCAGGTTGTAGTGCATCCATATCAATAAGCAAAAGGACACAGAATCCACTCCTATTTAGGGAAGGTTTAACCCACTGATCCCTAGGAGTGTGACTCAATAGATTCTACTCTGTCTAACACAAGATGATCTGACTTGTCAATGGAAAGAGGGGGGGGGGGGAGGGGGGGGTGGGGAATTCGGGAGTCAATGGGTTAACCTCTACTTCCATTCAAAAATGTCTTCTTTAACCCACTGATCCCTGGAAGTGAGGAGACTTATTAATAATGGATTTTACTCTGTCTAATGCCAGATAATTTTATTCGTCAATGGGGGCATTTCAGGAGTCAATGGGTTAATACTGGGAAAGCTGTAGTGCCACTAGTCTTCATTGCCTAATATACCTTGGAACAAACTGGTTGGCAGGTCGCTTGGGTCTGTATTCAGGGTGTACCATGAAAAGCATGTGTGGAAACCCTGTCCCAAAATATGCACCATCTGTGTGATGATGCCGAGATGACTTGGGCGTGTAAACATCCATGCATTTTGGACAGTAGAGTTTCACCATGGCTTCTCCTGGAACATCAGACAAACCTACAAATGGCAAAGAAAAGCATTGAAGTTTCATTTTGTGACAACAAACCCAGCTCTGCCTCTTTCCATGTGGAAACTGCCCATTTGAGTGATAGTCAATAAAGCTGCAATACTCATGTACATTGTAAATCGTGGATATGAAGCAAGGACACACTGGTGGGAAACACTGCTAGGAACTTCCACCAAGTTGTCAAATATAAGAGTCAACAAAGTGACTAATTTATTGTAAATGCAGTTTCAGCAATTAAAATAGTTGAAAATAACTGCATTTTTTGTGACTAAATCCATGTTAAAACTTAAAGTCACAATTTTATTGGCTTTGAGCATTGAAAAGCCCCTTACATTTGAGACAATGGTTACATATTTCTCATTCATACCTATTGGCAAGACTGCTTGATTTTCGCAATAAACTCGACAACAATGACCAAAATCACCATTCTGATACTTTTCAAGCTAAAAGGGAAAAAAACATAAAATAAAAACATAAGAGGACACTGCCAGTGGCTCAATATGCACAGTTAGCAAAAATCTCATACATGTACTTCATAACACACAGAGAAGAGCAACTTTTCTTTCATTGAAATACACATATCTTGCGTTAATGTTGCTTTTGCATGAATTGGCATCCCATCCTTTTCCTCTGAGCAGAATAGAAGAAGGAACAAAAGTGAATAAAATATTAAACTTCTCGGCAAAATAGTTCCCCCTTTGAATCAAGGGTAAAAAAAGTATTTACAACACAGGAAGTTGATTACACTGCAAAACTGATTTATTTTTATTTTTAACAGACATGACATGACATCAACACACCAAAAATGTTTTCACAATGAACTAATAATAATAATAATCATAATTATTATTATTATTATTATTATTATTATTATCATTATCATTATTGTTATTTACTAATAACACACAAAAGCAAATACCAAAATACATACCATTTGAGCAAGACCTCTGTTAGTCAATATATAGCGTGCATGGATAAGACCATATAACATTTCTGCTGCTTGTTCAATCAAATCACTTTGATTAGGGTTGTCTTCTAGTTCATCATCTGCCGACAAAATTCAACAAGTATGAGTTTACAACATTTTAGCTTGTTCATTTGTTCACAGAAAAAGCAAAATTCTGGGTAACAATGGTGATGTTTGCTTTGGATGGGGAGATTTATATTAGGAACAAAAATTGTTTGAGTTTAGGTGCACTTTAATACACTTTGTTGCTTGTCGTAGCTTTCTATTTTACTACTTCAAATCACTCTTTGTGCAAAAAAGTGTTGGAATTAAGTTGCTTGATTGCTTATAACAAGTTACGGTAAGTACATGTATGAATGCACCACCATCAAAAAAAAAAAAAAAACATTCTCGCACTGAGTAAACCCCTGGTACAAGCGTACGGAAAAGGCTAAAATTTTGAAAATCAACAAAAAACTAGATATCAGTTTTTATAACTAAGTACATGTACACTAACCTCTCAGTTTTATTATTTTACAGAGAAAGAATCTTTGGCTTTTGCCGTGGGCACACAGTACATAATAACACAGAAATGGGGTACTAGAAATAAAAATGTACCTGGCTCCATATCTAGTATCATATCCAAAGCCTGTCTGTAATGTGGCACTTGTTCATTCAATCCTGTTAAATTAAACTTGTCTTGGATGTAGTCTTCATCAACCTTTCAATAACATACAAAAAAGAGCACAAAGGTGTCAGCTGTTTGTTAACACCATTTTGAGTGTGTACGATCACCTGGATGAAGGTACATCAAACCCTAATATTACATGTATTGTCTCAAGGTGTTCCAAAGGCCAAACTGGATCATAAACTTTCCACTCAGAAACAATTTGACATCCCTAGGAAAAAATATATAAAAGGGGAACTGGAGTGATTTGAGTTTACGCAATGACTGCTTGTATTAAGTGACTCGCCAGTTAGTGACTTTGCAAACCATAAATTGGTGCAAGAAGAGGCCAAAGTTGTGGGCTTTTGGAGTAATTAATTGGGAATGAAGAAGGTAACAGGTGACTGGAAGACTTGATAATCATATATGTACGTCAAATATCTGCAGGTATATTTTCAGTAAGATTGTGCTTCATGTAAGCATTTGACTGAAATTCTTCAAATAAAGAGATAACACCTAAGTTAAATGCCACCATTTTCAAATACATTTAAGATAACATTGGCTAGATTGCAGAATACCCGGTCCACTAAATGTAAAAAACTGCCAGGCCCACTGCAGTCGTGTTTAACAATGCTGCGGCAAACTAAATGTCTTACTTAAAAAACTGCCACTGCAGTCCCTACGTCCGCAGTGCTGTGGTAGAGAAAATGATATTCATATAAACAACTCTGTTCCTAAACCAGGTATTTTGCAATCGCTCCTTAGCTTTCATTTTGCGTTTTGGTTGACTACCCTTTTCATGCGATCATGTGAAGAAGAAAGCACTCATTTACTGATTAAGCCTCAGCTCTCGTTTCAGTGATTAGGCCTAAGCATGCTTGTAAACTTTTAGCTTTCATTTTGTGGTTCGGTTAACTACACTTACTTCACCAGATCGTCTTTCCCTTGAACAATTATCATTCATCTACTGCGGGACTGCACACCACAGTGGCAGTGCATTTTACTGCTTCCCCTTTGACAGTTTTCATTCATCGACTACGGGATTGCAGACTGCGGTGGCAGTTCATTTTATGGTACCATTAGACACATAGTGCGATTAAACACGACTGCGGGATTGGGGTGGCAGTTTTTTAAGTAGGACATTTAGTGGGCCGGGTATTCTGCAATCGCTCCTAGAAGTTATGTCATGCATAAAATGAAAAACAATGTCGAATTACTTTTCCACACTAGTATCACAGGATTCATCTTCTAAACTTATTATGATTATTTCTTCCCTTAACATTTTCAGCTCTTAACACGTCAATAGGTCAGAGTCTCCAGAAAACCACAGACAAGTAAGTCGAAGAAAGCAGATGTTGATGGACACAAAATGAGCAGTGACCTAGACTTTCAATTAATCGGCCCTGATTTTGTTGTTCATTTCAATCAAGACCGTGAAATACATATATGCATACTTCTCTGAAAGCTACTAACGTCTAAAAGACGAAGTGTTCTTACCTCGCAAAAAAATTCGTTGCCTCGAAGACCACAAAACCAGGAGATCCATGACACTTCTTCGGAACTACTCATAGTTACCGCAGCCTTCCTTGGAATGCACGAAGACACAGTTGACTTGAAATATCAATGAAACACTAAAATGATAAGTATTACAAGCATTTATTAATCTTCCATTACCAAGACATGTTCTATTGGCGATCGATATAAACTTGAACACAGCCAAATACCATTAAGTAATTGCACTTCAGCTGCAAGCCGATATCTAATCTGCCAGTTTATTAGACTAAATCAACGGTTTAACAACGTTAGTAGGTAATGAAAAACAAATCGATTAAGTCAGCAAAAGCTTCACCTCGCAATTCCTTACCTAAAAGCAGTATATTTTAGAAAAAAAACTGTCAATAAGTCCGAACAAGGTTGGCCCTTGGATAAGAACGAACACACCGGATAAGACCAGACTGCCTTTACGCATAATCACATAATCATTAAAAATGCCGCTGTAAAGTAAATAGCGTCGAGATGGCTCAATAATACGTAAACCAATCATATCCTTTTTTACAATTTCAACAAAGAGCTTCCCTCAGTGAATCGCGGGAAAACTGAAGAGAACATGGCGGAAAAACCTGAAGACTTGAACCTCCCAAATGCGGTGGTTTCACGCCTGGCAAAAGATGCGGTATGATACTAAAGTTTCGATCAGTTTACTTACAATGAAATTATATCGATGCAGTGATCACTTGTGAACATGTTCTTTTGGAAAAAATATTTTTAGATTGTGTAGCGCCGATAGTTTGATTAAAGTTAAAAATTGTTTAATAACCTGGTATCTACATGCAGACTAGTTAGGATAAAAAAAATTAAGCGTGTATAATATAAGAAACAGCAACCTTCCGACTTTGCCGTACGCTAAATCTCTCTTCATCTGCATCTACTTATTCCAGCACCGGCAAAGTCCTTTTGGACTTAAGTTTGTTTCTGTTTAGGTGGCCTCATACACCATAACAGGGCCTGAGCAATCGATGGAATCGATTATCGACGACAATCTATGACAATCGATGGCAATCGATATCAATTAATCGATTGATATTGATAATCGATGGACAATCGATCGCACAAGTTTTTGTGATTGTTGATTGTCATCGATTATCAATGTCATCGATAATTGATGAGAATCGATCATCTAAGGTGGCTGGAACCAGTTTCACCACTTTTAGAGACCTTCTTATTAGATGGGTTATAACTACTATACTGTATCACGTAACAGCAATGTTATGGTACCATATGAAACACCAATTATTGCTTAACAAAATGCGCTCACAATTTTGACGTAATAGGTTACCATGGCAACATGAAAGCTCTCCAAAAACACCCTATATTTCGTCTTTACTTGCTTATATCTTAATAATGAACTCGGTGACCCCCATTTTTTATTGTAAAATAGTAATTAGCAATTTGAGATAGGACTATCTGCAAAGTTAAAAAAAATTCTTGGGAGCCAATTCAGAGCTACCTTAAATTTTCGAAAAATTAAGGTAGCTCTGAATTGGCTCCCAAGAATTTTTTTAAACTTTGCTGATAGTTCTATCTCAAGATGCTAATTACTATTCTACAATAAAAAATGGGGGTCACCGAGTTCATTATTAAGATATAAGCAAGTAAAGACGAAATATAGGGTGTTTTTGAAGAGCTTTCATGTTGCCATGGTAACCTATTACGTCAAAATAGTGAGCGCATTTTGTTAAGTAATAATTGGTGTTTGATATGGTACCATAACATTTCTTTTACGTGATACAGTTTTGTAGTGACAACCCTTCTAATTAAAAGGTCCTTAAAAGTAGTGAAACTGGTCCCAGCCACCTTAAGTAACATCGATTTTCATCGATTACCAATAGGAACACCAGTAATTGATGACACTCCACTAAGTTCGCCACTACCTTTTTTCTGATTTATTGGTTGGCCGATGCCAGTCGGTACCAATTAAGAGGCCCTGACAGGAGGGGTCCCATGTCGCTTGTCTGAATTTTAAAATCACTCATGTCGGGGTTTAGTAGACTCATTCTTGGCCTTGACATCACTGTAGGAATTTTGCTGGGAAAGGGTGTCTTTTGTCGGAATTTCATTTTATGTGCTGTTGCTACTTTTTGGGCCATGTCGCTTGTCAGAATTTACCCTGTCAGGGCCTCAATTAATTAAATGTAATCGATTGTCATCGATTGATCAATTGATTTTCCAATCATTGATTTCCATTGATTGTTCAGGCCCTGACCATAAGCCTTTTTAGAGACATCAC
>NC_090870.1:43524663-43552163 GCF_036669935.1 Montipora foliosa
AAATTTACCAGAATCACAATGATATGGGAAATTTGTATAAAAAGCATTGTAGGTATTGTTTAAATATCATTACTATTAATTTTATTCAAAGGGTCAATAATAAATGGAGACTATAACATGCAATTTTTAGTGGCACAACCACTTTTTGGTTTGGTTTTAGATATGGCTACATAAAAACCACCCATTGATCTTTTGGTACCAGGTGGCCAAAATAGAGACTTGAGAAACATGGATGAGATTTTCAAGTTTTCCATGACAACTTACATTAGAACAAACATATTTCAGTCAGTCCTTCCTTTTGTTCAAAATTAATTTGATTGTATGGAATTTGTGATGTTATAAAATTAACTTAAGTTGAACCTCCATGAACGCACAATCCTAGAATACCCCAAAAAGAACAGGAACACCTTAATAAAACTAAAAAATTTAGGAAACCAACCACACTCATGCAACAAAATTAATGAAAGAACAGAGAAAGTAATAAAGTAAACATGAATTAGAAAGCTTGTCTCTTTAAAAAAATATATGACCTATGCCTGAAGTTGCCACAACTCAGCTTATACCAAGTCTCACTGAACAATAGGTCAACTTCATTGGGCAATGCAAGGCCTGGCAGTAAATCTAACTCGAGATTTTAGGACTAATCTTTAAAGGTAAAGGTAAAGTCGCTTTTTTTAACGTCGGTAGTTCCTTCAGTCACGAAACTGGTATAAATGGAAGCTGACGGTGCACCCTTTACCCCCCTCCCTCTGTCAGTGCTCCATTTTACGGATACTTAACCGGTTTGTTAATTGTTATGGCTCAGATCGATCCTCGTTTCCTGAAAGGCCGAGTTTCTTCTCTGTTTTTCTTTCAAGAAATGTTTGCCCTTGCTGTTTAAGGACGGTGCCTACTAATTCAAAGGTATTTTTGCCCTGGTTAAAGATTATCCAGGAAATGTAGATCTTAACAAGTGTTATTGAAATCCAAGAAGAAAATTGGGGGTAACCACACATTTTTCAAAGATAATTCATGAATAATATTTGTTAAAACCTTTAAAATACAAAGCAATGTATGGCGCTCTTTCTCAAAATTATTGAAGTTTAATGATCTCTCAAAAATGCATGGTTACCCCCAATTTTCTTTTTGGATACCAAGAGTACTTACTGAGATCTACTTTCTCCAGACAGTTTTAAACCACGCAAAAATATCACTGCATTAGTACGCAGCACCGATAGGAAACCCGAGTATCTCGAGATGCGCAGAACGTATGCGCAATAACAATAGTAGGCACCATCCTTAAAGCTTTAGCTACATGGATCAGAGGAAAGTTGAAACAGACGTTGAAGTCACCGAGGATCGAACCAGGGACCTCTCCCTCTGAAAGCCGCACACTAACCAACTGAGCTTTAACGGCTTTAACCGATTGACTCCTGGGAGTGTCAGACTGAATAGCTTTTACTCTGTGTAATGCCAGAGGATTTATTTTTCAATCGTTGGTGGTTTAGGAGTCAATGGGTAATAAAGAAATACAAACCCCAGATAACTTGAATGCTGCGCACAACATTAATTGGCAATGAAATTAGTAAAAAAAAAACTGTTGTCAATGACAGCCAGTTGATGGCAGTGTCATTAGTATTTATTATAAATATCAATTTTAAAAGACATTACAAGGGCCAGAAGACAAAGTATTGTTCCTGTGATAAAAGGTCACCACAAGACTTGCCCACCAGACAGACCAAGGCAATCTTGGATGTCTCACCCCAGGAGCTGAACATAAATCTTTGAGGATGACACAGTGTGTGTGTGTGTGTGTGCAAAGGTAAGTGAATAATCTTAGCACATCATCACTGCACTGTGCAACTTCTAATGGGAATAAAAAACTCCAACTGAAACTTTGCTCATTCAAAGCAGGGGCTGCAGAGAGGGAGAGGCTGGGGTGTTATAGCCCCCCCCTCCCCCACTTTTTCTTACAGTGTTGTTTTTGGCTTTATCAAAGACTTAGAAATTAACACTACCCCTACACATACCAAGTCCTAGCTCCCCCACTTTCAAACATACTCCATGGCCCCTGCAAAGAGCATATTGTTTGTTCAAATTGATTGAAGCATGCATTCCAACGTTGTTACAGACTTGCATTCACAACCTTAAGGAAGCGTCTACTTCTTTGCCTTGACTTTTAAATTCAATAAAATTATTATCCTAAATAATAACTTATCCAGGCGTCCCTCATTTTGAAGCCAGCTTTCATATATGAATATGCCTTAGAGCAAAAACACTAAATTGTAGGACTCTGAGCTGGACAAGTTACATCATTCATCATTTCCACTTTGCTGGCACTTTCACCTGGGGATGTACCATGATAGTGTATACCAGATAGTTGTGAACATGACTTGTCGTGGCGCCATATCAGGAATGCACCATCTAGTTTTGATGGGGAAGGGAAAATAGGCCATAATTATTGCCAAAAATGGGAGAAAAAATGTACAGGAGCCTGCTTCAGTTGTTCAAAGACTGGCTGGGATAACGTTATCCAGTGGATAAGTCAGTACTCAGAGTAACTCCACATTAAAACATTGGGTTTTCATACATGCCTTTACTCAAATGTGCTTTATATAGAGTGTGCCTGTTCACAGTTAAGCGAGCAGATACAAAAATCTTTGCACAGATGGAAACTATCAGATAGGGACCTATCCACTGGATAAGGTTATCTTGCCTTTGATCGGCTGGGTGCAGGAGAAAAACTCTTGAAGATTCCAGTGCTAGGGAAAAAGTCACACAGTCTAATAATTAATTGCGTAAACTCTGACACCCAAAATGCGAAAAAATAATATTACACCACTAAACTCCTAAAACTACTCTTTTCCTCAATATT
The DNA here is from genome assembly GCF_036669935.1 of Montipora foliosa. NCBI lineage: Eukaryota > Metazoa > Cnidaria > Anthozoa > Scleractinia > Acroporidae > Montipora > Montipora foliosa. The sequence goes on from NC_090870.1 coordinate 43,527,518, forward strand.
GATTGACAGACCTGACTGCTTAATGTTGTGCATGCAATGCACTTTGTTTACACGGCTGGTATTTTAACCATGCTTAAATGAATCTGATGCTGCTTTTTACTGTTGATTACAGGCTATGGCTCTTTAAGCTGGGGAACAAAGTTACTTTTGTAAGTTGTTTTTGCTGGCAATGCTACATGCACATGATCTCATAAGTTCCAAGTTCTCCATATGAGCTACACTTCCTTGGTGCTCATCCCGTTCTCAATATGAGATGAATGCCTGAGTCTGTGAAAACTGGTTCACTTAACTCACCAATCTTCAAGGCAAACCTGTTTTCAACAAAGGAAAGAAAGGTTTACTAAGTCAATTTATTATTAAATGAGTTTAATTGAGGCCTTTACATAAAATTTGCTTAATGAACAGAGCTCTCAAGTCTTAAAGTTTCCAAAGAGTGAGATGCTTGCTGGAGATTGCGCCAGAGGCATAAGTGTCCTGTGTTTCTTGTGTCCGAGGTACCAAAAAATTTTTAGGGGGGAAAAGAGAGAGCCCGTGCCCATTACCCTAAGAGAGCCCGTGTTATCATGGTCAGCTCAAGCTGACATGTCGGCCTATACTTCATAAATTAACGATGATGCCGCGCGCAGAAAAAGTATCCATTTTAGGCCATACTAGAGTAGAATCCCAACTATTCTGCAGGCTCTCCTTTCATCAACTGACGTTCCCTTTCTGTTGCTAAATCAGCCTATTGTGCAATTGTCAGGGACTGGGATAAAGTAAAAAATTGTTGTCAGTTTTCAAGTTTGAAGAAGAAGACCATTGCGTACACAGTCGATTCGCGTATTGACGACAATTCGTCACATCGTATCTTTCATAATTCCGCTTCGGAATCTGTAATCACCTCTGGAAAAAAAAACATTTTGACGAGTCTCAATAAATGAGGAGACGACTGCACAAGAGAGAAAGGCACAGAATTCTACTTCTCCTCTCTTCAGCGGATTTTGTTATTGATCCAGTACGAGTTTTGTCAATCCGATCTGATCCCATGCGATCCAATGCAGTCAGATCCTACCCGACCCGACCCGACCCGATCCGTTCCAATCTGGTCCGGTCCAGTCCGGTCCGATCCTGCTTTCGCCAACACCTGGCTTTTACTCTCTTTGGAAGTACAAGTATCAAATTCATTAAAGAACTTTACTTACGCTGCTTCCTCAAATGGCCCTAAAAACACAAAAAAAGCAATTTAGTTGAACATAAAGCAAGACAAGAGTCATTTTTTTGCCCATTTATAACAGTTTAACAACAAGTTTCAAACTACAGGAGATCAGCATGACTTTTCTGGCAGTGGTGTAGTATCTGTTTGTAACCTGGTCATTGAGGTGTTAATTAAAAAAAAGCTGATCTGCTGTTTGCCTGAATGGTAGAAAAGCATTCAAGACCATAGCAGTGCTTCCACAACCTATCCCCCATGCATCATACAGATAATTAGAAACAGATCTCAACTCAACCAAGCTTAAATTAACTAAGCAGTAATTGTCTACTTATTTGGGAGGCTACAAACCATGGTTTGCCCACCCGCTTAGACCAACCCAGGACACATCTGCAAAAAGCTGGTGCTCTCACCACTGCAACTGACTTGCTAGATACAGGGCTGTCGCTAACTCTTTAAAGTGCCTGTCACCTCAACACACTTTTCCAATATATTTATTCTCTGAAATCGTCCCAAATACATGGTGTTGTTTATAGAACCTTTTGATTGAAATGTCACTTTTTTATTGGCTTTCAAAAACGGGAAAAGTTATCATACTTTGATCCATAACCGCGCAATTAAGGAGAATGGGTTCGATACCGGGTTGACGTCACAAATTAATTTGCATTGAGGAAGTTCTTTGAAAACAGCGATGCAAATTAATTTGTGACGTCAACCCGGTATCGAACCCATTCCCTTTCATTGCTCGGTTATTAATCACGGTATGACCACTTTTCCCATTTTTCAAAGCTAATGAAAGAGTGAAATTTCAATCTAAATGTTCTAAAAACAACACCATGTATTTGGGATGATTTCGGAGAATAAATATATTGGAAAAGTGTGTTGAGGTGATAGGCACTTTAATTAAGTAAGTGGGGAAATTAGAGTCACCTGCTAATAGGCCATTTCCGAGTTCATGTCTACCTCCTCTTCAAAGCGAGTCTAGGTGCGAAGGTTTTGTGATGGTAATTAGTTCTACTTAACATAAGAATGAAAACTAATTTTCATAACAAAAGCTTCACACTTAGCCTCGCTTTGAAGAGGAGCCAGGCAAGAACTTGAAAATCCCCTATTCTCTTAAACTGTATTTGTATATTTTCCACTCTCAAATTGCTTGTTACAGTTGCAATTTATTAAGGACTTACTTTGCATCTGTCCAGGACCAAAAAATCCTAGATCACCCTCCTTCCTTGCACTGCTACAATCACTTTCGGTGCTTGCTAACTCCTGTAAGGTTGATTTCTCAGAGACAATGTCTGCACGATAACCTATGGAGTGTGACACATCAGTCAGTTTTATCACATAAAGTTCTACCCTACAATCTCAGAAGGCTTTCTCCTGGTAGCAAAAGGGTGAAAGATCAAAAGGATTATCAATGAAATTTAACACTAAACCACTACCAAACATTGAAATTTATTCCAGGTTAGCACCCTTGTGGATCGTGAGTGGTCAAGGATTTTTTAACCAAAACAAAAGAAAACACTTCAAAAAGAACGGTGATTCTCAGGAGACTGAGAAATTAAAAATTGCCCTGGTTTCTTCGTTTAGGAATGCAAAAATTTCACAATATTATTATTGTGACAATTCTTTTAGCCAAAGAATAAAATAACTCGTTCAGATGATGCTTAGCCAGTCCATACGAAAGTCTTTTTTACTAGTAAGTAAATCATTCTTTTAATTCATTGAATATATCAAACCCATTGGACCTTTAAGCAAGGAAAAAACATGAAGCAAATATTTTTATGTTGAGTTGCCATGAATCAAAAACCTCCTTGAAGGTGAATGCTTGTAGCTAGATTGCGTGTCTGGTCATGCACATCACATGCCCAAAAACATCCGCCACTTCATAAATTTGGTTGTGATCAAATAAAGGGGTCACTGTTTTTTGGATTCAACAAATGCATTGGACAAAATTATATTCTTGAGTTATGTCAAAGCAATGAAGGAACAAAAGAATTGCCTGAACCCTTTGGTTCATACTGACAGAACATTTGTCATTCCAGTGTGATTTAGAGAACATCCATGTTATCTGGAAGGGACAGCTTATGTTCATGTTTCTTCAACCTTTCTTCCTATTTGTCATTATTTTTACATTGCATATGTTGACTCGCATAGATGTTGGAAATCTTAGCAAACTGTGCCAAGATTTTCATAGAAAGCTGAAAAAGAAATGGCCTGAAATGTCAGATTTACTCAAATGCGTTCCCTGAAATTTATTCTCAGTTTCCATCCTTCAGTTACCAAGACCGATGTTACCGTTAAGCAAGCTGTCTACATTGCTGGGTGTGGCACCAGGGTACAAAAAGAACTTGGGAGCATACCCCATGCAAAACGCGCGAACGTCGATGCCCTGCAGCAAGAAAAACTTCGGATTTATTTACTAATACCTTTAATTATTTCTAAAGCCTCATTTTTACTGCGCGTTATCGTTTCTTGTTTCCAAGAAGATGGCCTTCTCGACTCAGTGTGTTTGACCAGCAGATGTGAAGCGCGCACTTTGGTGGCTGCTTCGTCTGATGGCATCTCCCACTGACTCGTATTCGTCTGTCTATTGTAGTAATAACTTTTCCCAGTGGACTTTGATGTCCTTTTCTCCCAGCCTGAAGGTAATTCACTCATTATTCTTGATAAAACGCGAAAGAATTACCGATCCTGAATGCTTCTCCTTCGCCTGCACTTCGCCTGCAGTAATTCAACGCGATCACGCATGCTCAAGTGAATGACCACTGATTTTGCTCGCTGGCTCACCTTTCGTAATGGCGACGACTTTGAATTTTGAGGAATCATCGCTCGTAATTTTGTTGTTATAGTACGAGGCATACTATCAAGAATACTACGACACAAAAATGCCTGTGAGCTCCAGGAATCTTATTATAGTGAGTACATGTTATCCATCCTGGCGTGTAAAGACGATAAGCTTTCAAGGTTTTAGAGTTGTTGAAAAGGCTTTGAAATTTGTTAACAAGCTAAATCTGATGTCCAAAGCAAAGCAGATTTGCATAGATGCCAACTCTCCCGGATTATCCGGGAGTCTCCCGGATACGGAACGAATCTCCCGGTCTCCCGTACGGGTCATTAAATCTCCCGGATAAAAACGACTCTGAACCTAAGTTCACAGACGTTTCTCCATCCTAGACTCAAATTGCATCCCCAAGTTTAAAAAAGATCGATTTTTTCAAACTCGTTTCATTGTTTCTTAATGCATTTCTTCATCTCTGAGCACAGGGTCCAGAGGAGATATGTTTGTCGTTAGAACATCAAAACCCGTCGAAAACATCTGAAATAATGGGTTATTTTGATCGCGTTACAGTTTCGTAACGAAACTGTAACGCGATCAAAATAACCCATTATTTCAGATGTTTTCGACGGGTTTTGATGTTCTAACGATAAACATATCTCCTCTGGACCCTGTGCTCTGAGTTTCAAACTCACGTTAATAGAACTAAACAAAATCACTTCCTTTTAAAGGAAGTGATTACCATAGCCATATAACCGATTGTTTGATTGGATCTCCGATTCACCAATAAAAATTCTTGACATAAGTACCCTGTTTTCCCGCAAATTCACATTGGTGGCAGAATATTCTTGTATTCTGAAGGAGCTGCTGGGGGATGGGTGGGTGCATTTAGGGAAGGGGGGGGGGGGAGAGGAGGGGAGGGGGAGTGGGTAGGTTGATCGAGGGGGGAGGGGTGGGGAGACCGGATGGAAAAAATCTCCAGATTTTAGATCTCCATAGGTTGGCATCTCTGGATTTGTCAAAGTTATCATGCCATCTGTTGCATAATGGTGCATGTATATCATCTTCGTGAGAAGTCATAGAAGACAGGCAGGGATTAATGGAGGTCTACGTAGCAGCAGGTGGCAGTGCTTTTCCAAGGGTAAAGGGTAAAGGGTAAAGGCAAAAGGTAAAATTAAAGTCTGCTTACAAGCCAAGTGGCCCATTAGGCCGGAGCTTATCCCGGTTTCTGTAGCATGAAGCAACCAGAGTATTTCTACTCCCCCCGGGATGGGATGCCAGTCCATCGCAGGGTTACCCCCGGCATTAAATTTGCGGTACCCATTTATACACCAGGGTGGAGAGAGGCACTGTGAGAGTTAAGTGTCTTGCCCAAGAACAACACTATGTCCACAGCCGGGGCCCGAACCCGGACCACTTGATCCAGAGTCGAATGCACTAACCATGAGGCCACCTCACCTCCCACAATGGGTAAAGGGTAACAGGTAAAGGTTTAGTATTTATCTTACAAAATTTAGCATTTTAATTTCTTTAATTTCTAACAACCTGACCCATGACTTTATAAGAATTATCTCAAGTGATATTACCTTGTTGCTCTCATTTCATCTTCGTCTTTCAAGTTCCTTGAAAGTTAGAACAAAACTCACATGTAGTTCAATTATACCCACTTGGATGTGACAACAAGTTACTTATAACATTTACTATGACCTTGTAATCTAAAGAACAACGCAAGTTATGAAGTAAAGATGAAGTGGTTTTTGTTTGAGTGTCATGTAAATGCTGAAACATACGCAATTTATAAGGTCACCCAGAACTCATGAAGCTAATTAATGCACCGAGCGATGGACGGCAGTTTTTGTTGCACACTAGCGCAAAATTTCTGTAGGCAATCACAAAGGTGCACAAATCCAAATCAATTCCAAATTCACTTTAGATACTCTGGTAAAAACCTCTGTCCATCTCACTTGGCAAGAAAGGTTTGCAAAGAAAACAACATATATAGTCTACAACACAGATACAGTGGACCAGGCAGAAAACATTGCTTTCACTTCATCCCCTGTTCTCTCTGAAAAGTTTTCCTTACACAGAAAAATTTATTATGAGCATCATATATTATTTGAGAAAAAAATGTCATTTGGAACATTGGTTACTGCTCAAAACCTCGCCCGTGTGGAGCTTCGTTCAATTAATAGGCTAACTTATTCACTTACCCCAAGAATAAACTAAGGGTGTGTTCTATTGAGAAACTTGGGGGTGCGTTCGATTGGAAATCCGTTTTAAAAATTGCGATCTTTCTGATTTTCATTGGAACACAAAATCCTAAAACGGATTTATTTGCGGATTTTATCAATTGCACTCATTCTCAAGATTTCAATAGCAAGCCATTTTTGGATTTTGTGTCCAACTACACGGCCAAAAGATCCGAGTCTTAAGTTCTACATGCAGATTTTTGTAGTGAACGCATCCACAGAGTACAAGCGAGACAGAAAATATCAGTGTGTAGTTTTTGCCCCATTCATGGGATTTGGTCTGCTTTGCTCACGTACATAGGGCACGCATGATATTACTTCCACAAAAAGATTAATCATGAATACAACAATAATTTTATTTCTTGGACCATGCAATCAAGTTTTCCCCATTTCAACAGGGTGTATATAACTGTAATAGGAATTATTGGCTGTGCCAAGCACTTCAGCAAAAAAGGTTGGTTCAAAATATTACCCTTTACCCTTGGAAAAGCACTGCCGAACAGCAGGTATTTTTTGCAGCACAGGTCACAGGTCAGGTTTACAGGTCACTGTTGTAACAATGATAAAACAACCCTTAAACCCTAAATTAATGCTAGCGCAAGGCCTAAAAGCTATAATTTTGGCCTATTTTTACGTTAGGAAAGTGGTAAGGGGTATTTTGGTGATTTTAAGACAATGACCTGTAAACCTGACCTGTGACTTGTGACCTGTAAAAAATACACAACTGTCTAGCTACATATTGTAGAGTCTCTACAATATGCAGCTAGACAGTCGTGTATTTTTTACAGGTAAGAGAACTATTGAACAGTAACCTAACTCTTAACACCATCATCATCCATTGTTAATACTGTAACAGTAAATTGAAGTTTCATATGTTTCAATAGCAACTATACAGTGTATGTTGTCACATAAAGAGAAGCCGTACTTTGGAGCACCTTCAATAATTGGTACCTGTTAAATCATGACTCAATCAATAGTCTAAGAAATATGGGAATATGGCAAAGAGAGTCAAGGGCCCTACTGAACCAAGACTTTGTTTACTTTTTACCTCAGATGACCTATTCCAAAATAATCTTGTTGATTACCAGAGTGTCTGAGTCATAATTTTAAATTTCTGGTTTCATCATTTGAAGCTTTAGGGTATTTTCTAGGCATTTTAAATTTTAAGAGTCAAATATGATATAAATTAGCTCATGTATTTAACTTTTTTATTTGGTACATAAGTTATTAATAGACACAGCCCTTTATGTGAAGTTTACGTAACTTTAATCTCTCACCATGGACAAATAAAGATTAAAGAAAGAATGTGCAGTTGTTGTCTTGTCAAAATTGGGGAGTCTTTTGTTAATTTTGAATGGACTTCAACTCTTTTATCATTTCTATAAATTATTGTATCAGTAATTATGTAATGTATTAAAATTTTAATAGTTGGAACATCACTGCACCTTTGTCATTGTTTTCCATTTCAATTTCATCATTGTAAAGTGGGGTTAATTTCTTGTTTTCTTTTTAGGAAGAAGAAGATCTTCCATATGAAGAAGAAATAATCCGTAGTCCTTACTCTGTGAAATTTTGGATGAGATACATAGAGCACAAAGCTAAAAAAGGCTCCAACAAGGCCCTAAATCTGCTTTATGAACGTGCTCTAAAGGAACTACCAGGAAGGTACTGTCCTTGTTCTGTCTTTGTTGTCATCTTAGAAAAAACAACAATAATTAAAATATCATTATTTTTCCACCTCATGAGTAGTTGTGTTGATCTGATTGCCCTAGTAGTTATGCCAAGGCCAGACATAGGGCTACAAACAACCGTAAGACTAAGCATACAATTCATAGCACATACCACACAACAAAGCTTGATGCTTCACATGGCAGGTGAGATATCATTGACTTCTGATAATAGTAACAGTACCCAAGTCTCCAAGATGAGCTCTTTAGTGATCTCTTGGGTTAAACGTGTATTTACTGTAAATATGTTTAAATAAATAAATAAGAGTTAATTTTTAAAAAAAAAACAATACTGCTCTGAAATCACTCTGTTGAAGGAGTGGAGAAAAGGTCAGCAGTGGCAGATATAACAGAAAAAACTGCCCTCCTGAGGTCACCTGGCTTTTCATTAAGTCGTTGAAAACTTCAACTTCAGAATTTAGGATGGTAGACCTCATGAGTTTGGACCTTAACTTACATGTACAAACTTAAGATTTTTTTCCCTTTAGCTACAAGATTTGGTATCTGTATCTTAAAGAAAGGAGAAAGCAAGTTCGAGGAAGGTCAGTGAACAATATTAATGGATTAAATTATTGGGTGCTTCATGTTGTGCGTTGAAGGCACACTGTGTTGTGTGTTAATGCATCACTCTTAAAAGCTAACAAGATTCAACATTTAGGGTGCGTTTGATTGACTGTATTCCGGAATAAGAATACATGTAATATAAGTTAGAAATCCTTCGTTTTTACGGAGATTCACATTAGAATTGTCAAACATCCACTAAAACGCTATTTTAAACATATTTTTATTATCCTTGCTGCTTTGAAACGTGCCAAACATTCCGTTTTAATCATCACTCCACATATTCTTATTCCGGAATAGGGTCAATCGAACACGCCCTTAATTTACTTCTTTTCCATGATCATGATAGCACAACAAGGTGCATTTAACATTTTATTTGGTACAATCAAAATAGCATGTAATTCAGACCATCTATTCCTCTAATGTGTCAGTGGTGTTAATTGGTTTTTGTTGAGATGGGAAAAGAAGAGCACTTGGAGAAACAGTTATTAATGGAGCAGAGTTGAGAATCAACAAACTCAACCCATGTATAACATCTGATCAAGTCAAGGAATCAAACTGAGCTCCCATGTATTGGTGGGTGGTAAATGGTTTTCACCAACCTTGCTTTTATCTGTTGTACAGTTGTCTCAACATATTGAGGCCACACACTCATGAACCATTGTACACGTAGGGTTTAACATTGAAACATACAGTGTTTTATGGGTTTTATCAAATTTCAGACCCATAACAGATCCAGCGTATGAAGATGTTAACAATGCGTTTGAAAGATCCCTGGTTTTCATGCACAAGGTAAAAATAGTTCTAGTATTTTTGCCTCTCTGTTTTTTAACAGACGTTACAACATAAAGTTCTCTAAAAGACCAGATTGAGTTTTTTTTCCTTGTGTCATCTGTTATGATTGGTTGCTCACCCTGGAGGCATACATCACTCATACTGTACATCATACTGTACCTTGTGTGACTTTCCTATACAGTATACAAAAATTTTGGTTTTATCAACAGAGTTGATAATGTAAATTGGCCACCGTACGGAGATTCTAAAAGCTGACGTTTTGAGCGTTAGCCCTTCGTCAGAGCGAATTGACAGTTCACAGTTTCTATAGAAACTACCACCTTCTTTCCTATACAGTGTCATTATGTCAGACATTATGTGGAACATGTGAACCAGTATTAACAAAATACAATAATGTAACATATTGCTTGTCCTTTATCAAAAGATGCCTAGAATTTGGATAGATTATTGCCAGTTCTTAGTTGACCAATGCAAAGTGACAAGATCAAGGCGCACCTTTGACCGTGCTCTAAGGGCTCTTCCTATCACTCAGCACACCCGCATTTGGCCACTTTATCTCAAGTTTGTCCGCAAACACCACATTCCTGAGACAGCTGTGAGAGTGTACAGAAGATATTTAAAGGTCAGTGCACACTACTGGAGGAGGTTCCATAACTGAACCCTTTGAAAGCAAAATAATGAGGTGGGATTTTGTTATCCATCTAGCTTGAACCAGAAAACACTGAAGATTATATTGATTATCTCAAGTCTGTGGGCTGGCTGGACGAAGCAGCAGCACGGCTGGCATTCATCGTCAACAAGGTATTTGATTTCTTCTCTACTGGTATAAATGAAAAGAGTGTCACCAACTAATCAGCAGCAAAGGCTGTCAATGTACACGAAATCATATAGAACACAACGCCGCTCTCATTTCTGGCCATAATGTCATGTACTGATTTGTAAAAGTTGTGTTTTAATGACTTACAACTGTTTAGGATTGTAATAGAATTCCAGAATGTGAGAATCTGACAATATCCATCTTTGCTTCTTCATTTGAGCGATTCCTGTATCCGAAGGCCAGGGTAATCATAATATAAACAACAGTAAAAATCAGTGAACAGTTTATTAAGTATTTAATAAGTCTTAAGTCTATCTGTTTAAGTGTGCCTCTGCAGTCAAAAATTTAGGGCCAAAGTTCTTTGAACGATAAGTTATAATGTTTTGTGTAGAAGGTCAAGTAAGCTGAATACTCTAAGGGCTCTTCCCTTTTGTCAGAACTGGCCGGCCAGACCTGTCAGTTTGCAAAGAAAATGCTACAGTTTGAAGGAACACTTGCATGCATGATAAACCCTCACATTCTTCTGGAGGAGTATATATCATCCACGAAATGTGTTAATTTGAAGTCATTGTAAGAGTTAATCCTTCTAAATGCCTGGTTCTGGCTATAAATTGATGTTGTGTGTGGTATTCTTGATCTTTTGTAGGAGAAATTTGTTTCCAAGGAGGGGAAATCAAATCATAAGGTATTTAAAGTTTCACGAAACCAAATATGAATAATCATGTAACAGGTGATCTGAGACTTGTGAATTACACACTGAGCAAAGAACTGTTTGTGTATGTATACCTTCAGTGTCATATTTTTGGGAAAAAATTGGTTTAACTAAAACTATTTTATCCTGGTAGTTTCCTTGTGTCTTCTTTTCATGTTTCATAAGGGTGCCAGGTAAAGGAATTTCAAATCAAATCAGGTTGAAGTAATTTGCACCTTTACTCATTAACATCACCATCCACAACACTGGTGTAAAATAAAGCTGTCCTTCTTTTTTAGCTTTGGCAAGAGCTTTGTGAACTTATTTCCAAGAATCCAGACAAGGTAAGGATGAAGTGGAAACATTTGTAACATCTTTGGAGCTAGTCTGCCTCCTCTCCTTTGAACCCCACGTGATGATGGTGGCCTTTTACCTGATTTGCATCTTACTAAAAGGAAAGGGTGCTTGTTTCTGTTAATTAATGGCTCATCCTTTCCTTTGAGCACAGAAAAGGACTTTTGCAATTTACTTTGGATCAACCTCGATGAAGACTTGAGACAATAGTGTTGATATGATGGGTCTTTGTAACTTTTCAACCTATTGACCCCTGGGAGTAAGACTTACAGTACTCTGTCTAACACCAGATGATCAATTTCAGTTGTCAGCTGTGCCTGAGGAATGGGCAAAGCTAAGTCATAAGTCTCCAAACAAGAGAAGCATTAAGCTATGTCTAACTATGACGATCTTTCACTTAGAAAGTCATTACCTACATTCATTCTTTTTCTACCTTTAGTCTTTTTGACAATCATGGAATGTTGACAATAATAATAATATTAATTTTACAGTTGCACACTAAAGCAGTCTAGTAGAGTCATTCATCTTAAAATACTGATATTGTTTTTATAATTAATGCATGCTATTAATAGGTATTAACAAGTGCACTGGCTTCATTTATTGATTTCTTTAGATAAAGAGTCTCAAAGTTACTGACATTATTCGTGGGGGATTGCGCAGGTTTTCTGACAGTTTGGGTCAACTTTGGAACTCTCTTGCTGATTTCTTTATAAGAAGTGGACACTTTGAAAAGGTCAGCTCCTTTGTTTTTGATTTCCTTCATTTTGCTTTTTTGTAGTTATCCAAATGTGAATGGGAATAAACGAGAGTGGGTTAAAATTAACAAGCAACAAGGATGTGAACAGGGAAGAGGATAAGAATGAGATTGAGAATAAGGAAGAGGGTGAGAATCAGGATGAGAATTGAGAATGGAAGTGAGTCAATGACAACGAGAATGAAAATTAAATGTTAATGAGGATATGGACTTGTAAGGACAGCAATGAGGACAAGAATTTAGAAAAGGATGGGAATGGGAACAGAAAGGACAATGAGTACTTTGGTGAGAATGAAATAATATCATTCCAGGCCACTAAGTGAAATTTCTGTTTCGTGGTTTTCAGGCTCGTGATGTTTATGAGGAGGCTATTCAAACAGTGATGACTGTCAGAGATTTTGGACAAGTACTGTGAACACCTGAATTACAGTAGCCCATGGGCAAGCTCTCTCAAGGGGGTGGCGCGTTGGGAAGGAAAGAGGGATATTTCCCCTCTTTCCTCTTCCACCCCCATCCCCTCATCGAAAGAGCTTGGTTGTAGGCTATATCTACAGTTGACCATTTAACTTACTGTGTCTTGCAGTTAACAACATTTTAGCGGAAACCCTTTTAAATCCTGTGATCCAATCCACTTTGGGGAGGAAAACCTTGACAATCATTTTTTTACCAGCAATAATTTTTCTGGGAAAGGAGATGACAAACCAATTACCTGGAATATTTTTGGCCAATTAAGGCTTGTGTTTACATTAATTTTGTAGACCAAGACGTTTTAGAATGTTGTGCTAATAACAATGAGTTCTCAACTCCCAAAAAAATTGGACAAAAGAAGTTGGGATCATGTCCTGGTTAAACTGCAAGTATCTTTGGTAAACCAAGATCTGTTGTTTTTTTTTTTACCCAGCAGTTTAACTTAAAAAGAACGTTAAAAGAAATCAATATTCTTGTGAAATTAAAGTTAGTACTTTAACACTTGTAGGTTTGCACTTTTAGTCCAAGTGTGAATTGTTTTGCGTTTTTACAACAGTAGGAATACCTAGATGATATTCATTAAATTTACCTGTCTTAACCCATTTACTCCTGGGAGTGAGACGTAATAGATTTTACCCTGTCTTAACAGCAGACAATTTTTACTTGTCAATGGGGCGGTCCAGAGACCTGTTTATGAGTTCAGATATGTCCATGATTGACCCTAATTAGATGCATGTAGATTTCACTAAGCGTCACTAAATGTTCTCTTGCTCTTAGCGCCAACTTCAACATCACTCGTGTCACAGAATTACAGGCACTTAACGTCACAAAGTGTCCCTCCCCCAAATGTTGCTCTTGAAGTGAAGATTAACTGCTTCATTTACCCAAAGTTAAAAATAATGCTGACCTTTACCCTTACCTCATTGTTGAAAATAGGTAGCAAGCAGCAAATGCTTAAACTTAAAGAGATACTTCGTGTTGAATGTCAAAATTGGGCGTGCATCTAATAACATCTAGCACATGAATTACCGGTACTTGGTGATTGACAAAGCAAATGTTAAGTGACTGATTTTTTTTTGCTTCAAGGTGTTTGATGCATATGCACAGTTTGAAGAAAGCATGATAAGTGCGAAAATGGAAACAACGGCAGAAATGGGAGCTACTGAAGAAGGTGCAGACTTTGACATTTTTTTACCCACATAACAGTACTGTTCCCAGGGTATTGTCTGTTAGCAAATTATTATAATATGATTCCTGAGCATTGATGCTGTGGCCTAGCTGGGACAAGGCTTAAGGTGTCAACTTGAAACTTGACTAACTGAAGGGATGGTGACAGTTTCAGTGTAATCATGCATAGCATTATTTCTCCTTACATCCCTCAGTATCCATTATCCCCAGGTCCCAGCTTTTCAAAGGGTGGATAGCACTATCCACTAGATAACTCAATTATTGGTTTTGCTAGTTTTTATCCGCTGAATAGTGATTTATCTGGTGGATATAGCATTATCCACCTTTTTGAACAACCGAGGCCAGGGCCATAAGTCCTGTCCACACAAATGGACTTTAATTGATGATAATATTATTGTTAGACTAAGAATTTTACATTGTGTTCAACATGTTTTTGTTATGTGAAATGTTGTTGATGCTTTTGTCTTTTAGATGATATTGACTTGGAACTTAGGATGGCAAGATTCGAGAATTTAATGGATAGAAGACCCCTGCTGCTTAGCAGGTAATAAAAAATAGAGAGTTCTCTGGCTTTTAAAGAAGTTTTAGTTTAACCCATGTTATCACTTCAAGTTATATAATATGTTACAGTATCTCCTTGGTAGATTGCTTCAAGTCTCTAAAAAAAAATTGTTATATTTACAGGAGTGTTTTACCGGAAACTGAAATACTCGTAGAGTCAATGTGACCACTACATCTGGGGAGCCAGTGGCTATTTCTGGCACGTAACACGAGTGGTCATATTGAGTCACGATTCCTGCCCTTTTTAACTTGCTTTTTTTTTGTTTGTATTGATACCCAGGATTTGTATTAAAGCCTGCTTTTCAATCTCTACCATGTATATTTATTGTCCATATAATAAAAAGAAAATTACATGGTAGCTCAAAGATTTGAATTTTATGTTTTTCTGGCAAGAACATAAAATTTTTCTTGCCACTCAAACATAAAATTCATATGTTCTCGCCACCGTGTAATATCCTCTATACATTTTTATTTTCTATCAAATTTGTAGTGTGCTGTTGCGCCAAAACCCTCACAATGTCCACGAGTGGCATAAAAGAATCAAGTTATATGAGGGAAAACCTAAAGAAATCATCAACACATACACAGAAGCAGTCCAGACGGTAAATCCAAAGCTGGCATCAGGAAAACCTCACACACTGTGGGTGGAGTTTGCTAAGTTTTACGAACAGCACAGACAGCTTGCGGAGGCTAGGGTGATATTTGATAAAGCTACGAAAGTGAATTATCGCAAAGTGGATGACTTGGCCAGTGTATGGTGTGAGTTTAGTGAAATGGAAATCAGACATGAGTGAGTAGAGTTTTTTTTTTTGCAAGAGTAGTGAGAGAGGTGAATGAATCAACCGTTGCTTTTAGCTGGTTTTCCCATCCACACCCTGCCAATTAGAATGAATATTCAATATTCATTGTGGTCCTTTGACTACAAAAGGAGGTTATGTATGGTCCAGTGGTTGTGATTGTTGTGACTGCTTAGATCACAACAGTTTTTTACGTTTAATGAATCGAACTATGTACTTATTGACGGAGTGGGAGGGCCAAGGTCATGCGCCATGACCGAGGGCCAAATATCAGTCATACCTCGTTTTGTTTTGAAGTTCTCTACTGGTAAAACTTGATAAGAAAGCACTAAGTAAAATGGACATGAGGAAACAAAAAACATGCTAAAGCATTCTTGTCAGCTTTTTAATTTTAGTTTTGAAATAATTTCTTTTCAGAAACTACCAACAGGCTCTTGATCTTATGAGGAGAGCAACAGCCATGCCGTCTGCGAAGACAGACTACTATGATGAGGTGGGAGGTTTAATTTGGTTCAAGTCAACACATTCAAACCCCTGCCGAATGGCCTCTCGATCACTGGAAACACTTGCATAGAAAAGTATTATCGTATATTGGCATTGAGCACTGTTCATTCCATTAGAAGAGGCAATTGACGACGTTGCATGATCAAAAAAAATCTCGTATTTTTTTCTTCACAGACTGAAACGGTACAAAGACGTGTCTATAAGTCTTTAAAGCTGTGGTCCATGTATGCCGACCTGGAAGAGAGTTTAGGCACATTTCAGGTAACCATGGTGACATTAAAAACGAAAGGAAGGAAGTTTCTCTTTTCCTTAATTAATCTCAGATCTCGGTGGGCCTCCTACGTTTTCAAACCGCGTTGGAATGGGAAAAAATCAAGCGTGGAAAAATCCCAGAAGTTAAAATTTGTCGGAAAACAGTCTCCCTCGGAAGCGCAGTTGGTATATGAGATCTTGGAAATTGTGCTTAGTGTCCTAAAGTTCAGTTTTTTACTCGGATCCACGCCTATTAAAGCTTCTGTTATCACCTTTAGACACTCTCAATAGGTTATACAGTATGTGCGTGTCTATGTTGATGATCAGATGGTGAAGTGTGTCTTCTTAGGGATTCCTTGACAACCCCTAAGAACTACCCTGTACCAAACCCCTATTGAAGCACGCTAGCCCTTGATAAAATACTGTTAAAAATTAACATTTGAGGAGTGTTACTGAAGTATGATATAAAAGCAGAACCCTCGGCCAATATTCCCACATTTTCGGCTCAGTACGCAGTCATTTTTGTCAACCAAAAATATCGAGTATTTGTGGCAATTTGGCGGATTTGTACAAGCTGCAGCCGTTGTTAGTTTACTTAGCACATGTAAAAGACTGGATACAAATAAAGATGCAACAGGAGCGATGGTCACGACTTAATACAATGGAGCTGGGGCCTATGCCGATCCCATGAAATAAGATGTTGTGAATACCTGTGTACGTTTTAGTGCACTGCAGCCACTCGTTCGTTTTATGTTACCTGTAAGTAACTTTTTTGCTCTCCTTTTCAATTCTGCAGTCGACCAAGGCAGTATACAACCGTATTTTGGACCTGCGAATAGCAACTCCTCAGATCATCATAAACTTCTGTACGTTTCTTGAAGAGCATCACTATTTTGAGGAAGCTTTCAAGGTTAGCTCAAACGCATGATATTTACTTTACCTCAGTGCTCTGTTGGTCCATGTCATCGCGGTGTTACCTGCGTTCTCCTTGAAGTTTGTTTTATGTCGCGCAGTAATCTCACTCCGTACAAATCTAAAGTAAGGACTTATCACGGGTTAAAACTCCGTCTGTAAAAAAATCCTCTTGTTGACTTCTTTCGTGGTATTGTTTTTTTTCAGATTTATGAGCGCGGCGTTGCGATGTTCAAATGGCCAAATGTGTTTGATATCTGGAACACGTATCTGACAAAGTTTATCCACAGATATGTAAGTTTGATTTCAGAAGAATTTAAACAGGTTGATATAGTGTATTTATTATATGACTAGCTCCGTGAGCGGGCAAGATGAACCAAATCGCGCGCTCTGATTGGCTACCCGAGCGGGCAAGATGGAGCGATACTGCCCGCTCGGGATTTCTCGCTTGGTCCCGCAAGATCAAAGATCATTTTTTGGTGTTTTAAGTCATATAATAAATCCTTTATTGACCAAGATTGTTCGGTCAAGATGACTGGATATTGGCCTCGTTCTTTTTTTGCGTGTTTATGGACCTCGACTTCGTCTCGGTCCGTAAACACGCAAAAAAAGAACTTGGCCAATATCCAGTCATCTTGACCTCACGCTTGGTCAATAACCCATACTTATTTCACATTTGCGGTGGTCAGTTCAAACGCTTACAGTCTTCTGACCAAAGCACGCTTCCCCTGGTCGCCACGTCGTGTCTTCCTTTATCTGTTACAGGGATGCAGGGATAGCGCAGTGGTGAAACCACTCACCCCCCGCCAATGTGGCCCGTGTTCGATTCCCAAACTCGAATTTGCAAAAGATAATTATTCAGAGATTATTTGGTATATCGAGTCCAAATTTTCAGAGAGACCTCATTATGCAAAGAACTTTCAATAATTCAGTTCTTTATTTTCGGCTGACGGATTAAAATACGAGGGGCGTATGCTAATGAGGTAAAAAATGTAAGCAAAGATTCCCCTATACATTGGTGTGAAGGGAGACTGTGTTATTCAACGTGTCTTGTCCACTTTAACGGAGCTAGGCCTCGAATCAGCGACCCTATGGTCTGGAGTCCGACCTGCTAACCACGACACCATCCTGCCTCCACTTTCGCTGTAATATTAAGTAAATCCTCGGTAATTAATTGTGTTCATACAATAAGTGTGAGTAAAGCTGAACTGAGCCGAATTCTCGTTATGGTGGCCATTTAAAAACAAATCGCTTCAAAGACTCATTCTCAGCAGGGGCTCCTGATTCGGAACTTACATCTGTCATATCTTTCCTTGGAATGGAGTTATCGTTTTGTCAGGCTGTCCATATTTGGAACCGCTCTGCGACCAAGTGCCATCAATAGACCTTTTTGCAGATACGGCCGCCATTTTGATTTCTGTTGTTTCGAAAGACATTATGGGATGCCCGGGGGGCAAATTAATATGTATTTGCCCCCTGGGCATTCCATAATAGCTATTCGAAACAATAGAAATCAAAATGGCCGCCGTATCGGTAAAAAGGTCTATTCTGGCCAATTGACACACGCACTCTTTCCAATTACAACAACTGGGACAGCTGTTCCGGCGCTCCTAATTCGAAGTTCTTGCTCTCGGACGTCAGTGGTTTTGTGACTCACGCAATAAACGTAACGTTTTGTCCAATCTCCGTAAGTGCTCAGGGAAGATAGTAATTGTTGCTGCTGTTGTTGTTGTCCAAATGCACCAACCACTGGAACAAAAGTACCCTTTGTTTTGGCAGCCAATTAGGCACTAATTGGACCTGTACATTAGAAACAACAAGTGCCTTCAAGTATATTTAACAATTATTCCATGAGCGCGCGTTGGATATGAGATGGTAAATAGCCAACGAGGCGCGTAGCGCCGAGTTGGCTATAACCACTCTCATATCCAACAAGCGCGAATGGAATAATTGTTTTATTAAATTCCTTAAACTCCAAAGTTTAGAAGTACGAAATACGAGCGAAAAAAGCGAGAAAATCCTAGCGAAATCGAAAAAAGTTGATGAAGATGCGATGTTGTGTAATACCTCGTGGTCAGACAGACGCAGGCTCATCACAAAAACATTTCTTACTTTTTCGCGTATCTCTAAGCTTCGAAAGTGATCCAAACTTTCCAAAAAACGTTTTTCTTTTGCTTTATACCGAAAGAAATTTCGCTTTCTGGCGTAAACGTTTTTAGTTTAGCAACGCTAAGCGCAATCATTTACCATATAAGGTCAAACTAAGGTATATGAGCTGATAACCGAGATTGAGTGAACCAATCAGAGCACGAGAATTGCATTATCCGAGGTTGAGAATTTAATAATTTAGAATATCTGAACTGATCTTTACGCCCCCCATTTGGTTTTTGTTGTTTTTTCGGCAATGAAACGACAACACATTGATTCACTGCAACTGTAACAATGGCAAATAATACATGTGTACCGGAGAGAGCATCTCTTTTGTATATCAGATGGCATAAAATAGGTCAAAATGTTTTGTTAATGTGTGGTGGTAGTCTTTACTTTAAAAACTCTTTTAATTCGCGATCACGGGAATTTTGTTTTTCGCAGGGTGGCAAGAAATTGGAGCGTGCAAGGGACCTCTTTGAACAAGTTTTGGAAGGTTGTCCTGCTAAATTTGCAAAATGTGAGCTGGCTTACTGAATTTTCCTCCTCTTTTTTTGTTGGTTTCTTTGTGTTTGGGTACTTTGTTTCCTTTACAGGCTTTCCTCATAATTTCTGCGGCTAACACTTTGACTCCCTATCTTTAATTTTTCAGGTTTTTATTTGATGTACGCCAAGCTTGAGGAAGAGCATGGTCTTGCTCGTCATGCTATGACGATATACGAGAGAGCTACTAAAGCCGTCCTACCAGAGGAACAATTTGAAGTAAGCTTTTCACCAACCAAAAATCAAAGAGTTCAAACGGCATTAATTGTAGTACTTTTTACAATCCGGCATTACGCCACTCATATTATCCCGCTTTTAAATTTTGTGACAAAAGTAATTTTAGGCCGGATTGTTTCTGGTTTGCGTTACAACTCGTAAATCTCATGCCACCCTCTGAACCAATCAGATTGAAGAGCAAAACTGTTAATGACTTGCACGCACGCGTTTTCCCGCGCCTGTAGGATTGCTTTGCGTTGTGATTGGTTCATTTTGATTGTCTGTGTCGTTAGTGATTGGTTGCTTGGTTTTAGTTCTGCTATTCTGCTCCAAGCAGTCGTTGCACATGTGGTTTTTGAATGCCACTACATTTTGTTGTAGTACTGAATCTTTAAAATCACGCGTTTTGTGGGTGCGGTTTTTTTTTCGTACAGATGTTCAACCTGTATATAAAACAAGCAGCGGAGATATTTGGTGTGACACACACGCGTGAAATCTACGAAAAAGCCATTGAAGTGTTACTAGATGATCAAGCGAGGTAACCAAGCTGTTTGCGCCCTCTTTATCCTCGGCTCACCTTGTCCAATTTACCATTCGTGGCCTCTTGTTTCTTTTAAATGTCATAAAAGCATGCTTAATCAACTGATAACCTGTGGCCTCAAGTTTAAATTTTACCTTAGTTTACCCTTTTGTAACTGTTGTGCGGCGTTGGTGTAGATTAAAAAGACCGTACCAACACGGCAGCTTTTTGGTGACCCACCCAGGTCTCTCGCTTTCTCATTATATTATGTTTGATTGTCTCTGGAAATGGAAAATTCGTTAATGTCTCCATTTTGGCAGTATCATGACGGGGTTCTTATTTCATCAAAATTGGCTTGGTGTCATTTACCTGGTTATAAATAATGAATGTTTGGTTCTCAAGTAACTCGGTCATTATTTTTCTTCTCCATTTACCTGCAAATTTTGCAAAGAAACTATTAATTGCCGCGCCGGGCTTCTTTTCCTCCACTAAATGCACGTCTAACTTATCTGTTTATGTTTTCTTTTTTTAGAGAGATGTGTGTGAGGTTTGCTGATCTTGAGCGTAAACTGGGAGAGATTGACCGAGCCAGAGCAATTTATATGCACGCTTCACAATTGGCGGATCCGCGGGTAGGCACATCAACTTTGTCGAATTTCCGAGCTCAGAACAAAGAAATTTCAAAGAATCCCATTTTGCGAATCGTCCAAAAAATGTGTTGTTTCTGTGTCAATAAGGAATACGGTGAGCTTGTACTGTAACTAATCAGACAAAATTTGTGAACAAAGATTCCCCTTTTCGGAACGACTTCAACATAACAGTTTCTTGAAATTGTATTTTGGAATGACGTGCTTACGTCATCTTCGTTTGAATGGACATCACTTCTTGAAACAACTTTTTTTCACAGACCACCCCGGCGTTCTGGAAAGTGTGGCATGACTTCGAGGTTCGGCATGGAAACGAGGATACATTCCGTGAAATGTTACGAATCAAAAGGAGCGTGCAGGCGCAATTTAACACACAGGTCAGGCGTGGTAAATTGTCATATTTTTCGCCATTTCATCGCTTTGTGATAGCTATAGAAAACTTCAAGCGTTTCTTAACCGTTAGTCCTTAAAGTGAGTTTTCAGGGCCGCTGTGAATTTTCCTATTTAATGGTCTGCCATTACTAACGATCTTGAAAGAGCTGGATCGAGGAGAAAATGATGTCAAAGGCTCACTAGTTTAACCCATTGACTCCTGGGGGTTCCCCATTGACGAGTGAAATCGTCTGGCGTTAGACAGAGTAAAATACTAAGTCTGGCCTGTTTAGGCCGGTTTAGGATTGAATGGGTTAAGAATGCAATGCGTGTGTACGCCGCAGAATTAACATGCAACACGGGAGTTTTAGGCTTTCAGACTTTTAAACTCCCGTTTTCCTTGTACAATAAGCTGCATTCACACTGAAATTTTAAGCTAGTGAGCCTTTGACGTCACTTTTCCCTGGATCCAACCCTGTGAGGTCCAATCGGTCGGTCTATAACCTGAGTAATGGCGGACCTTGAAATCCATAACTTACCGACCTTTGGATAAAAGTTAAAGCTCAAGATTTTGCCAGTCAGGTGTTTAACAAACACTTTCAAAATCTGAAGAAAAAATGGAAGTGATTTTTTTTTTAATCACAAGGGCACTTTAAGTAATTACTGTAACTGCAAATTGTACGTTTCTTCGCGAAGCAAGGGGCTTTCCCGGCCCATAGTGGAAATAGTGTACATTTGATCAAACCAAATTTTTGGAAATTTTGGGAAAAAGTACATGTAGCGCAAAAATATTGAATTACGCAGGCAACCCCTTCTTATCGCAACTGCCTCCCAACAGTAATTAAAAGGGTGAGTAATTAGGCCTTTTTTTTTAAGGATGAGAGACTAAGGCTTGATTCACCCCTGAAACGAAGACTGCCTCCTCATCCATGAAATTCGAGCTGCTGGCGAGAAAACGTAACGTTTGTGAGCGTTAACGCGAACGTTTCAACTGTTGTAACCGCTGAAGTTGTTTCTCCTTAGGTTAATTTCATGTCGGCGCAAATGTTGGCAGCAGCTGCAAGCAAAACCGCTGGAGCAAGTAAGAAATATTTGGCTGTTAAAGCATTGGTCCGCACTTAGAAATCACTGATTTTGAGGAATTGGCACCGCCATCTACGTTCCGCCGTAATTATACGCCCACGCATTTCTTATTCGTTAATGGCCCACTTTCAATATATTAAAAACAGTCCTAAACAAAAGGCATCATCTCGAGGCCCTGGGGAATAAACTCATACAAATCCTTATATTTATTCCCCAGAGCCTCGAGATGATGCCTTTTGTTTAGGACTGAATTTTAATATATCGAAAGTAGGCTGTTGCGGGATTGCTATTTACGGTGGCACTCGCAGCCATCTCCGTCTTATTGGCTACAGGACTGCGAACTGCAATTGTTGACCTTCTTAAGCCCAGTGCCACAAGAGAGCAATTGCCACCATTGTCAATTTTAAATGTAATTCCTGTTTGAAATCTTTAATTTTCTCTTCCGAAAATTTCGCCAGTTTCTTGGAAACGAGACAACTGGAAGTGTATCGGAAAATACGTCTTTTCTCTTTTGTCTTTTGCTGTCAAGGTACAGATGAACCAGTTGTTGATGACATGCAGCGGTTAGAACAGCAGGCCCAAGCAGTAGCAGCCAAGGATGTGACTGCCAAGTTAAAAGAAAAAGTCCTGTTTGTCAGGTTTGATTACGTTTCAGTGAAATGTCTTTTTGGTGATTTCAAGAATTGAAGCTTGACTTTCGATCAGTAACAGGTTGACACACACTCAGTTCGTTCGTCGCTTCCTGTTTCGTTCGTCAAAGTTCCTCCGTGGCGTACTGTCACCTTCTTTTTCAACGAGAGGCTACGGGTAGCCTACACTTTGTGCGAAGGATTTTAGCCGATTTCCCTTAAAGTTCACAGTATTTCAGTCTTTTACGTATTTCGTATGTTACAGTGTCTTGGTCAATATCCAGTACAATTCCGAAGTCCTAAGTGACCCAATATTAGCCCGGTGAGATGTGTTACCGAGTGAAACGATAACGGGATATGGCATTGCGTGCAACGAAAACGCAAAAACTCGTTTCCGTTCACGCACACACTTCTTTAATACATATTTTCCCGGTAGTATGCCACGTAGTGTTCCGTGGTCTCGTGGTCATCGCGAATGCCTCTGAATGAGGAGATACCGAGTTCGAATCCTGCTTGTGCTGCCTTCTCTGAAAAGTGTCCCTACGAGGCAAAGAAATCTTACGCACGCGCAGCCAAATGGTGACCCCCCCAAAAAAATTGAGAAAAGAAGAGTGAGAGCCGAATCTTATACTTTGTTCGAAGACACGCAATCGAGTCACGTTTTACAAGCCCGAATAATTGGAGCTTTAGCGCGGTGGTTTACCTAGCATATGTCTGAACTGGAGGTCCTCTTAATGATCAAACGCATAGCGTGAGGCCATTGTTTTTAGGATGGTCAAACAGTGAGGGTATTGTCCAATTTAATACCCCTTGCTATTGATATAGGAAATCGTGGTCAAAGAACGGGGACATCATTATCAAAAGTAACGGCATTTTCACGTCATTTGGAAGGAGCATAAACCCATGTGTTAAACCAATCGCCTCTGGTTTGAAGGACAGTGGGAACTTTGCGGTGGGAATTTGAGGCGCTCATCTTGCCTTTCGTGCTTAGGAAAACTTCATTGAGCTTCTTTGACCTTTATATCTTTATACAGAGGGGAAACCAGTGATTCTGACAATAAAGAAACGGAAGCTGTGGCAAACCCGGAAGAAATAGACATTGACGAAGATGATGATGATGATGATGATGATGATAATGCTAATGAACAAGGTACTCAGATTTAAGATTTCGGTGCTGTCTTCCAATTTTCGGAGGTAAAAGTTGAAATATGGGCCACTAGCAAATCCGATCCGAAATCATTGTTGGGTTTACATAGGCAACACAATGAACTGTAAGTAGCTGCAAAGAAAATCGCCTGAAAACCGCGATACATATCGCCCATGGCCGAAAACCATTGCAGATTGCGAACTCGTGAAAAAGCGGTGGTCTTTCGTTTGACTAAGTCAAGATGGTCCTCCTTGCCAATTAGCCGCCTAAGGGCCTCTTTGCCCGATCTCGGTTGATCGGGATGCTTTTGACCATTCTCTTGTGTTGTCATAAATCAATGGTACGTTTCATCACAGTTAATAGAGGGACTGGTTACCGGTATGAAACACTAAGCCTGATTTCTCACTAGCGACGCAATCACAAACATACGTAAGAGCGCTTATTTCACCGTGAAAACGGGGTTGACGCAAGCATAAGGATCAAAATTTTTCCTTTTCTTTGTGCTTTGCGCTTCTGCTTGCGTTCGCTTGCGTCTTGTGAAAACGAAACGAAGCATAAGCACAAGGAAATTTGCGACGTCTGGCCAATAGAGCTTATTGGAGTTGAGCCTGCAGGCACATTTTCTTTTGTTTAAAACTACATGCAAAAGAGGCTTAAGGGTCAATTCAATACAAAATGAGCCCTTAACCTCGTTTATGTGGCAAAACCGCTGATCACTCCGATGAGGGCTATTAAAGCACTCGTTC
>NC_090870.1:43557163-43562163 GCF_036669935.1 Montipora foliosa
AAATCAAATCTACGTTGTATCGGCTTTTGCTTAAAATATTTAGTTTCACAAAGGTAAACACGATGCTGGACCAAGGTGCAAACATTTTCCTCAAGAATGGAACGTGAAAGCGTGTGGCATCATGGAATAGCTGTGGAGCCAGTTTTTCTCGGAAATGTCACGCAATGACGTGACAGTGCGAATAGTCAATCGCTTTGAGAACTTCGCAGCGATTTTACTCTCTTGAATGCTCGGTGACCCTCATTTTTCTTTCGGCAGATCTCCTCCTTTCCTGAATTTGTCCATTTTAACAAAAAACAAAAAAAAATCTGTACGTGAGAAGTTAAAAATATTTCGCCTTTTATGATATCGTGCGATCGAAGTTTTCTCTCTTATACTAACATGTACCGTTTTTCAAGGTCTATTTCACCACAGAAAAAGACACCAGCTGCAAAAGTTTATTTAGTTACATTAGTTATGTTGAATTGAGTACGTTTACCTGATCTAATTTTTACAAATGTAGCTTTTTTATTGCTGACAGTTGTAAGCTAAGATCGGATTAAAGTAACGCAAGCTTCTAAAAGTGCACCTTATGATCTCGAAAACGAGCACGGTGATCCCCCATCTTTTTTTGCCTTTTTGGAAAAAGTAGATCATTACCTATCTGTGTGGCAAGTTTAAAAATAATCTGTACTTGGGAACATTTTGGGCACGAACGTCCTTAAATAAAGTTCCTTCCTGTCCTTTTCTAGGATTCTAGGAACCTAAAAATCTTGCAGCTTCCGAAATAATGGCCGTTTTTATACTAGAGACGCATAATTCGTCTTGGACGAACTTAGGCAAACATTTTTTCTGCGTCTGTTAAATTCGTCTAGTATAAAGACGGCCACAAGACGCATTATGCATCTAGACGAAGAATCTATTTTAGTGCGTCTTCGAAGACGCACTAAACTGGAAAGTTCGTCCAGACGCATTATGCGTCTAGTGCCCGTCTTTATACTAGACGAATTTAACAGACGCAGAAAAAATGTTTCCCAAGTTCGTCCAAGACGAATTATGCGTCACATATAGTTCGTCCCGTCTTTACACCTGACGGATAACATAAGAGACGCATGATTTGTCTGGACGGATTATGCGTCTCTAGTATAAAAACGGCCAATTGTTGTAGCGATAGCTTCATGTTACGTGGGATGCCTGTGGCAGTCCACGTTTAAAAATCACGTAAGTGTCGATTTCAACAATCGATCGGATTTCACCATCTCGAGTTTTACTCTGTAGTAAACATGAACCCAAATTGAGTCGCTATTGCGGTGTTGCTTTTTCATATCATGAATTACTGCGTTCTCAGACTTAATTCGCAGAAATAAGTATCGCTGAAGTGATCTTAGTCTGCTCAGACATTTCAAATGAAAAATGGAGACCGCCCTTCCCCCTAGTTTATGATTACACACGCAAGATGAAGCCCTCAATTTTTTCATCATTGAACTATTGTAGTTTCAATGATGAAAAAATTGCGGGCTTCATCTTGCGTGCGTAATCATCATTGATTTTTTTTTTCTTTGGGGGGGGGGGGGGGGGGGGGGGGGTACTAATTTTTTTTTGGTGAAGATTGTAGCGACCAAAGCCCCCTTTAAAAATCGATTGTATCGGTCAAGTGCGATAGAACAGCGAGAATATTACACCTCTTGCCTTCATTTCCGGTATGTCAGCAAAAGAAAACTAGGACGTCACAGGAATGTGAAAATAAGGAAAAAACTAATTTGTTACTGATGTTATATAATACCTTTAATTTATCCTGCGTGGCAAGCGTTTCCGTGGGGCACAGAAGAAAAAATGTCGATATTTTGACCGAGCAAAAAAGAATTGTTATGGAATTCATGCGTGTGACCTGAAGGTAAAGATCAAGTTTTTCAAGAAGTTATTGGGTAGTCCTTTCCTTCGAATTGCTGCGTTCTCACACTTTATTTCCTTTAAAATGAAATCGATTGTGTCGGTCAAGCGCGATAGAACAGCGATGAAGGTGAGAATATTGCACCTTCATTGCCTTCATTTCCGGTAATTAAATGTAACAAAAATAATTATTGCTTTTGTTGAATGCCGGAGCACATACAAATAAGATTGATTCATGAAAACGCTAGTCGCAAAGGAAATGTTCGAATGTTCGATTCTCATCACACTTAACCTTCCTTAGCGCTTTTATCACATCCTTTGTGATTCTCAGTCGGCGTCAGGGATCATTGACATTTGCAACCAGCCTTCACATTTTACACAAACAGCAGCAAATTAAACCACGCAAAACGCCACCGGGCTTCTTCTTCCTCTAAATATGCCCCAATTCTTCTGTATTGTCATACAGCACTCGCCTCCAAACGAATTTATATCAAGGGCACCCAACGATATCAAAGCCAAAAGCCTTTGAGAGATAATTTGAAGTTCCTTGTAATGTATAAAGACTGTCTAAAGAGAAGTTTTTATCGCCCAGAAGAATCCGGGAGAAGAATTTTATCTGTTGGGATATCATCTTAGCTGATAAGTTAAGAAATTCACTGCTTGCTGAACGTTACCTTCTAAGAACTTTACTCATCCGAAACTGCTAGGTGACCTTATTAAGTGCCAAAAATTGCAAAATATCCCTTCCGAAAACGTAAGGGACTACTTTTCCCTGGTTGCGAATCTTTTAGGTGATGTTTTAGCTGTGTTTTAGTAAAGAAATCTATAGCTGTTTGGCAACGGTAGAACCGAAATTCTTGGAACAGTTTGACTCTCCCGTACACATATTTCACCGAAGATTATCGTTGGGCGCCCCTGTTATATCTTTGTTGTTGCTCATAATCGGCTGACTTTTTGCTATCCAAGGGATTTTGTCTGGGTTATTCAGTTTTCCTTCATCACCAAAAATCAGCACCTAACATCATATATCCCATCTGTGAGGGCCGCATAGGAGAAAATAACAATAAAGGTGTAATTAAAGACGGCTCCCTCCCTAAATAAATTGTTCTCCTTTCTTTATTGGAGTCCTGAAAAGGACTCGTGTTGACGTCTGACGCTGCAATAACCTGAGCGGAAGTCATCAGTAAGTCCAGTAATGGCTCAAACAAACTCTTTTTGATTTGGACTTGGAAACAATATGAAAATAATGGCTCCGTGACCTTTTTCAAGGATGGCTTTGCGTTAAAGCACGTGGCGTGCGCAATTAACTCGCGTTCTTTGACTTCTTTTCATAGGCCATCTTAGGGCCGATTTACACGGTACGATTTTTGTCGCATGCGACAGGCCTTCTACAGGCCTACAACTCGTTTTCGACTGTCGCGTACGTCAGAAAAAATGTCGTAGCATTTAAAACATGTTTAAGAACTCTGCGGAATGCGCCAAGGGCCCGGTTGTTCAAAAGCCGATTAACGCTAATTCCAGATTAAAAATTAACCAAGGAGTTCATTTCTCTACTCCCAAATGCTGTTCAACGCTGACATTCGGCAAAACTTTACATTAGAAGAAGCCAATCTTGAAAAACAAAAATAAGCAAAAGAAACTTTCACCAAAAAGTTGAACACATGAAACAAAAGTTTGCGCTAATCCTGTATTAAGTTAATCGGCTTTCGAACAACCGGGCCTAGGACGGTAACAGATGCCCCCGTTGCGTGGGATATCGATCGAGGAACAGGAAATAAATTTGCGTGTAGTTTTTCGTAAAACAAGAATAGATCCCATGCCCCAAGATGGTTTGGTATGGCGCTGGCTCTCCATAGTTCATTATGCATATACCAGAATAGAAACAATGTAAAAGCGTTTTCTTATTTGGCTGTTGAACGGTTATTTTACGCTGCTTATGCATGCGACGTTTTTGAGACGTTTTTGAGAGTGAACATTTCACAAGCCAGGACAGTAGTGTTTCCCAGATTTTTAAATTAATAATGGAGAAACAATACTTAGAAATATAAACGTGGTTTTGAAAACAGAAGTTAAAAGCGAGAACAGCAAACTTCCGGTTGCTGTTTGCTTCTCAAACTTTGCGTTCTCTCAAAACTCTACGGGAGCAATTAAATCCTACTCGATCGAGACCAATCAGTTAACTGCATGTATTCCGACTTTAAAAGCTGACGAAGACTAGTCCATCTCACAGCTGGACTTACTTAGAATTTCATTCACCAGAGACAGACAGGAATCGATACTGCCAACGATTCACGGGACATCGGAGTGAGAAGAGGGCTTTGCAAAAAGGGAAAAATGAGAGTAAAATGACCAAAAAAAATGTTTTCTGCAAGTTTGTGATCTCTTGACTTCTATATCAGCAGTATCTTCAACGACATTCCTTCTCAGGACCGCCCTGAAAACCTTACATTTTAAAGTTTTAACCTGGATTCCAACCACTTCAAGTCTGTTCAAGTATATTATTAACTCGGACGGTGTAAATGTGCATTTTAAAGGAAAAGGAGACTTAGCTACACTAGCAGGAAATACAGCGACGCCCTTTCCGGTTGACTCGAAAGCTACAATCTTAAACAGAATAAAATGGAACAGAAATATTCCCAAAATCCCGATCATGTGAAACCCAATTAATTGCTTTTGTAGATGACAACGCAAAAGAAATGCAGGAAAAAGGCCAAACGGATGTTTATTGTTATGGATTTTAGCAATTAAGGCACTTGACAAGGTCCCACACAATGGCTTGCTATTTAAGTGTGGCATTGATGACATTACATTGCAGTGGTTGAAAAGTTATTTTGGGAAAAGAATACAAAGCGTAGTCCTAGAAGGAGAGCATTCGCATTCAGTTCCAGTAACCTCAGGCGTTCCTTGAGGTTCAGTGCTGGGGCCGTTAATGTTTCTTATTTTTATTAATGATCTCCCATACTATGTTAAGTCAAGGATCCGTCTGTCATTTACCTTTCAATAAAATCTGAGGGTGATTGCCGTCAATTACAAGATGATCTTCACAGCTTGGAAAAATGGGAATCCGACTGGCGTATGGAATTTAATCCAAAGAAGTGCAACGTTATACCGACAACACACAGACACATACC
>NC_090870.1:43569663-43612163 GCF_036669935.1 Montipora foliosa
TCGTTCGAACATTCTGACTGTATGGTGGGTTAAACCATATGATGTTTCTTGACCTGTTTCTTGATTTTGCTCTTCCTTGGTTTTGATTTTCAACATAATGGATTCGTTCGTTGTACCCGCTGGATTTCAGGGCATTGTTGTACAACTGCGAGGATTTATCAAACTTCATTTAAATCCTTGCAGAAATGCCGCCACGAAAACAAGTTCTTCATGGCAACCAATCACAAAAAACGTCGCTATAACCGTTCCTAAATTTGAACACTTATAAATGATATCTTCTCCTAGACAACACCCAGTCTGATGATCGCCTTGAGTGTGAAACTCGAGTAACTAGTAATACTTTCCTTCTTATATTTGTATTTTGCTCCGCAAATTTTTGCATTGAGCACTCCAAGGATAAGTGCAGCAATTCTACCTTTGTATATTCGTATATATATATATCTAGGCAAAAAGAATGATTCATGATGAATCATTGTCCTGCCACAATGTAGCCAAAACAAACATTGCAAGACAAGTTGCATGAAAAAATTTCACAGTGTAACAGCACCTTAAATGCTTGGAGATATTAGTAAAACCAAGCTACTCCAAAGATCTGAGGCTAAATAAAGGATGATTAAGACCCTACTCTGGGGGCAGAGAGTCTTCAGCAATAATTCCCCGTTCTACCCAATGGTGCAACAAGACAGCCAGTGGTTTCAGTCTATTCGATACTTTTTTCAGTACTGTTATTAATGCTATCCTTTTTTGTTGTAGGATTTATACTGCTTGATTATTTACAAACAGCAAGAAGTGATAAGTTCTTTTTCAATGGCACATCATCCATCCTTGTAGCATCTGGAGTGATTCCACTCAACAGAAGTTTTGCCTTCAGCTTTAGGACTTGTGAAGGAGGCATCTTGCTCAGTCAGCAGGGCATAAACAATGGTTTCTTCGTTCTCGAAGTTGTCCCCACAATAGTAAATTATTCAGCGACACCTAGTCCTCTCTTTATACGTAGTCACCTTAAAATGAGCTGGGAAGTTAATGGAATTAGAGAGTTTGTTACATTAGGTTCAGACTTGGATAGGAATTTTATTTATGATGTGCATTTTAGTCCTGGAAATGGGGCAATAAATTCAAGTCTTAGCCTTGGTCTACTTAGCGTGGAGGTATCAAATAGCATTTTATCATTTCTTAATTCTGGTCCTTTATTTGCTGGATCTCATTCTGATGGAGAAGGAGGGTTTGTTGGATGCATTGAAAGTGGGACGAATATTCCATTAAAGGATACTGGTATTGGAGCTGTAGCTGTAAATGTTGTGAAGAACTGTTCACTTGATGTCCAGCTTGGATGTCCCCAGGAAGGTTAGTTTACTTTGGTATACTTGTTTGTTAAATTATAAGTTGGTACATGTAAATGTACAGTGTAACATTGTTTATGGCAGCAATAAGCTGCCAGGCTCAGATATATCCTGAAATGCCTCTAATTACTATAGATGCACAGGGATTTCAGTTAAAGCATCAGAAAGTGTACTCTTTATCTCCCAAACTTTAAGACGTTCTTGTGGCTGCAAGGCGCATGAAACTATGATCGTTAAATGCGAACTTGTTCTTTAGGAACCCCAACAGTTAACTACATTCACTTGATGGGTCCACTTAAACAAAGTTTGGTAGAGAACATTTCACTTCAAAGATGTAATTGCAATATTTTTGGGCTTACAGACACTGTGGCCTTATTCGCTAAAGAAACCGGATTTTTTGAGATTTAGGGTGTTCTTCCGGGCAAGTGCTCTCCAAAACGAAGTCTGTGACCCACCATTTTTTTTACATTTCTGACATCACTAACTCATCATCTTTCAATGGTAAAAATTTGCAGAAAAAAATCAATGTTAGAAAATTTTCGCACGAACGTCCTTAAACATCACTAATGTCTCAGAATGCAGACAATTAACATCGCAAAGTGTCCTGCAAATGCTGCTCTCCAAGTAAGGATAACCAACTGCATTTACATTGGACCAGTGGGTCAATATTAATGGAGCAATCAGTCAACAAGGCTTGGATTTGCCGGATTTATTGAAAACAACAATGTGGTATTCTGAAGCTGCAATAATTTGCAAAATTAAAGAATATTGGAACCAAATCCCTTTTTAAAGAAAAAGCCAGAAAAAGGGTTACGAAATCAAAAGTACTTACATTTGTCCTGAGCCTTGTCAGGTACATATTAGATTTAAAGTCAGATACATACACACGTCCAATTAAATTAAGGCCCTTTATTAAGAACACCCTAGTAAACCATGCATTGCGAATACTAAAAAAAGCATGTTACGTATAAAATCATGTGAGCTTAATGGCCGTAGATTAGAGTCCAGTCAGTTGCGATTTCGGTACATTCTTAATCAAATATACAGACATACATTCTTAATTGACCACTCCCCATAGGGGGTTTTCAGGGCCAATGAAACACAATCAACAACAACTGTTAGAGAGAGTTTCAATCGAGTGTCGTAAAACCAAAACCAAAGTATTATTTCTTTGGCAAATCAAAAAGGGCGGAGACAGTCTGGTAAACCAATCAAAACTCCAAGTAATTACAAGTAGCTGACACAAAGCATGGGAAAATGTGCATGCGCGAGCCGCGATTGGTTTTGGTTTCTCTTTTGATTGGTTGAAAAAGTGGTGCGAGAACTTTGAACCAATCACGGAGTTAAGTAATCATAAACCACAGCAATTCACTAATTACTTTCGATACTCAATTGAAAAGCGCTCTAAGATCCCAAATAGCCGGAGGCAAACCAGTTGGCTATTTACAAGTGCAGCTGAGAAGTTGAACCAGAGACTACCAGGAACAAGTTTGACCAGTGTTAGAACGTGTCCTGAACCCGGGATCCCTGATGTAATAAATCTGACTTTGAAGTTGCTCATAATGCTTTGCCTATTTTGGCTTAGCTGGTGTTTTTAGAATTAAAATAATGAGATTTGGGTTTAGTTGATAATAATTATTATATCTTATTTCCAATAAAGATATGGTCGACATCTGCGAATTAATTAATGATTGATATGATACAATTTGTTAATGTTATTGATGGCAATAATTCCTATTAGTTATAAAGTTTAAGGTGCTTATTTGTGCTTCGGGTTGCTACAGCAACAGACATTGTAAACCCTGTATTTACCTTAAATGTTATTGTCTTCAAAACAATCACCATAAAGGAAGCAAAAATAAAGTAGTTTTGAGTTCAGTGATTTGATGTCAAAAAGCCCTCCACTAGGAAGGAAGTTTACCAACACAATGATTTCGTGATTTGAAATACAGAGTAAGAACAACATCTAGTGCCTTTTGTTTGCTGATTTTTAGCCTGTCCCATTGGTTTCACTGGTGATTACTGTGAAATTAACATCAATGAGTGTGAGCAGCATCCCTGTCACGAGTACAGTACTTGTATGGATCTCATCGGCAACTACAGCTGCCACTGTGGACCACGCTGGACTGGTCAGCATTGCAACATCTTTTTGGGATCGTTATGTAACAGCACTGTCTGCAAAAATTCTGGTATCTGCCAAGATACAGTCGATAAAAACAACTACACTTGTGTCTGTCAGTCTGGCTTCACTGGGCGGAACTGTGAGCGTCAGTTTGACCCTTGTGATAGTTCTCCATGTGAACAAGGTGGAAATTGCTCGAAGCTTACAAGTGATGACTTTCAATGTGCTTGCCCACCAGGTCAGTTAAAATGGTGCAGACTTAAAAGTAAGTGAGGAATTTAGAAGCTCAACTGCCACCAGTTGAAAAATATGCACACTTGTCTGGCATTCTTGTTCTTGATGCACACTAAATGATTATTCATCAATGATACTGCTGAAATGTCTTTACTTAATTAAGTAATCAAAATTAATATGTATGTTTAAGTAAATGTAAACATTAATTTTGCGCAAGCTTTTGTTGTTATGAGTAGAAGCATTGTTTTGCCAAATGCCTTTTGTACATACAGTTATTATTTGTCTTAATTGAAGATTCAATACATTTTGCTTGTAGGCTTTAGGGGAAAGAGATGCAATACTAACATTGATGAATGTGCATCATTTCCATGCAAGCAGAGGGGGTCTTGTATCGACGGCATCAATAATTTCACATGCAACTGTACTGGGTCCGGTTACACGGGACTTACATGTTCTGATGACATTAATGAATGTGAAACTAACAACCCCTGTCATCCTGAAGCAACTTGTTTCAACCGTCTTGGTACTTATCAGTGTGACTGCCAACCTGGATTTACTGGAAAGAACTGCTATGAAAATATTGATGACTGCCGAAGTAGTCCCTGCCAGAATGGAGGTATGCACCAAAGCCCACTTTAATACTTAAAAATATTGCAGTGGGGCCTTAAAGCAGTGTTTTCAAATGGCACCACATCATCCTTGTTGCAAAGAGGGTATTGGTTTGAGGAAATGTTGTATATTAATTAGCGACTACCAACCCCTGTAATCTCAATGCAACTTATACAATCATCTTGGCACTTATTTATGATTTATCTATTTTGCCAGAAGTTTGAATGCACAAAAAAAGAACAAAGAAGGGAGTTGACAGTTACATATAATTTTTATGGCAAGGCAGCTTGGATTAACTCTTATTAGCTTACGAGTCACAATAAGGCCTCCTTGTATTGAAATTCATATTTTAAAAGACACAATGACAATGGACATTACAATCGCATCGCAGCAAATTTTATAATTTAATTTACAAGATACATTTACCTATATTACAATCAAACATTAAATCATTGATCTAAAAAGGAGGGATATCTTTTTTTTCAAATGTTAATTGCCAATATTTTAATATCTAGAATTAACTATTAAAGCTACACTCCGATGGGTAATTCTATTAAATCATCTAACCTATTACAGCTGTAAGTAGTTACAGGGAATTAATGATTTTGCAAAATTAAACCCTACCTTGTAATAATAATTATTGCTGGCGAGCCTTAGCGAGGCAGCATACTATTCTTGACATTACTAAGCCAAAAAATCAAAATTTGAATGTAACATCGGAAGCATGCACAGTCAATTGTGATGGGTCGATTGTGATGGGTCATACCTGACATAACGTCACGTAACGTCGTGGAAGGGATTCTTACAGTCACAGCCTTCGAGTCAAGCACTTTTCTAGTGGGTCGTCATTGATCATCATTCAACCGTACATGTATATGTTCAGTCTTTGACCACCGAGTCAAATTGTCCTTCAAGGTCTTCAACAGTTGAACGAAGAGAAAATCAGTTCCCGAGCTAGACCAAGAGCAGTTGTCCTTATTTCCTCAGAGCCACGCACGACGAGTGAAATTATTATTTTATGCAAATTAGTGGTGAAAACGGGGCGTGTCACGCAATCGCACGCAAGTGTGTCATTGAAAAATAAGAGACTGCTCTCAGTCTATTCTCAAGCACAACAATAAACTTAAATTGACATTTGCTCAGCTACGCTCAGCATTTCTCAAAAGGATACTCTTTTGCTGAAAAGGGGCCAGAAATTTGAGAACAGGACCCGGTTGTTCAAAAGCTGATTAACGCTAATCCCAGATTAAAAATTAACCAAGGAGTTTATTTCTCTACTCCGAAGTGCTGTTCAAGGTTGATATTTGGCAAAACTTTACATTAGAAGAAGTCAATCTTGAAAAACAAAAATAAGCAAAAGAAACTTTCACCAAAAAGTTAAAACTTGAAACAAAAGTTTACGCTGATCCTGGATTAAGTTAATCGGCCTTCGAACAACCGGGCCCAGAAGTTTAAATTCAAAGAATGAAGTGACATACCATTGTTTTGAAATTATCCATTTGATTATAAAATAGTAATGCCTGCGACACATGCTATAGATATGCACACCTTTCTTCGCTTTTTAAATACTTTTACGCACATTTCCGGTATCCTCTTTCTTCAAAAATTTGCAGCTGTTTAAAAAGAAAATACCAGTCACTGCTCCCAGTTTCCATGCCAGCACTCACTTTCTCACTGAAACTCCTAGTTATAAAGTATTATTATAATGTCAATTAGTAACAATTATTATTTTGATGTATTGTTCCTTCACATTCACCTTATTTTCATTCTCTTCCACTAAAAGAATGATTAAGCATGCATAGTTTCTAAATAGGCATGTCAGCCATGATTGTTGTCACTTAATAACTTAAAATCTTGATGGAATATATTGTGGATAGCTTCCTCAAAAAATGGTGGCTGGTAGTTATAGGGACATACATGTAGCTGCAATGCATTTTATTCATTAATCTGCAATATTATAGCTAGTTGACTTGATTTGTAGGTTTTATGACAACTAATAGTGCCATTGATAGTGTCAAACTGATCACTGATTGTGTCAGCTACCAGGGTGGATTTTTTTTAAAGCATCCCTGAGTCACCATTGATAAAAAGACATATTTTAAATTTTCTTTCAACCCACAGACTGTTCCACAGATTAGAGTAGAGAGTTCTGAGTGTTTTCATTGATATACTGAGACCATTGTAACACTCAGTCTCAAGCTGTTTTGGTAACCCTACCTTAATCTGTGTAACTGGCAGGATGTTGTATTGCGGGATAGATGGTTGCTTTGTTGTGTTATGGCTGCCAGTGACTTCAAACTACAATGTACAGTGTACTTGTCACCATGGATGCCAGTCATGTCCCACTTGTGGCCAAAACACACAAAGAAGAAAACTGTTGATTTAGCTGTAATCATGCTATAAAAATTTAATATCCTGCCAACAACACAGGCTAACCCTAGTTCTAACCCTACCTACAAGATGGAGCTGACAAAAATCTTTACATTTTGTTTCAGGGTCTTGCCATGACAAAGTGAGTGGTTATGCTTGTAACTGTACTGTGGGCTTCACTGGTGTCCATTGTGAGCAGAACATAGATGACTGTGTGTCAAACACTTGCAATAACTATTCATCTTGCCAGGATGGTGTCAATGATTATACTTGTGTTTGTAAACCAGGTAAGTTTGTAGCTGCCAGCTACATTGGCAAATTTTAATTTTGACCCTTGTTCTTAGCTCTAAGGTTAAAATCTTTGACAAAAATTTATAACTTACTGATATTATTGGAGTTATCTTTCTTCTTTGTACATGTACATGCAATAATTTATAACTCTGCATTATCACATTGGCTGATCCTCACATTTTGAGGTTATGTTGTAACAAAAATCAATGAAGCTTGCTTTGTGTGATTTTCAAAAAAGACTTACGTGTTTGAGTCCATGATTGTAGTCTGAGTGCTGCTGAATGCTGACATACAGATAAAGATTCAGAATACTGTTAACTTCAAAAACAAAACGATGAAAAATTAGTTTAGAAATAATTGTCTCAGTGATAACATGACCTTTTCTATTATTATTATACTTCTAATGATAGTTATTATATACCAAATAAGATTTCGCTTAATAGACATGATAGTGGCATCCTCATCTCGAAGAGGCGATGGTTAGCCCTGGGGATTTGGGCAGGGTCTCGTATGACTGTATAGCCTGATCCTGGAGTAGCAGTCTCTGTTGCAGATGGCGCAGATGTGCCTTGTGGGATCATGCGCAGAGGCTGCGCATTCTTTCCTCGCCGCTCTCTCGCATGTAGCCTGGACTCTATGTTCTCTTCCACCTTGGAAACCCCTGCTTTACACTTTGTGACCATGTCACTGCCTTGGTGTTTGGCAATGTCCTCCCATGCGCTGGTGTCGATTAGTGCAGATTGCAAGTCTCGCTTGATGACGTCCTTGTAGCGTAGCAGTGGTCTACCCACGTGACGGACGCCCTCCCACAGTTCTCCGTAAAGGATTTCTCTTGGCAGGCGGTCAGGCTCCATGCGGTATGCATGGCCAAGCCACCAAGGCATCGCTGAATGAGCAGTGATGGCATGCTCAGCAAGCCAGCGCGCTCGAGGTCCTTGTTGTTGGGGACTCTGTCCTTCCACCTGATGTGCAGCAGGCCCTGAAGGCAGCAGAGGTGGAATCCTTTGAGTCGCCGCTCTTGTCTGGCATAGGTCGTCCACAACTCGCTGCCATAAAGGAGAGTCAAGAGGACACAAGCTTGGTAGACGCACATCTTCATCAATCAACAGGTCATTGCCCCACACTCGCTTGTTGAGTTTGGCCATGACAGCAGCTGCTTTGGCGATCCTAGAGCTGATCTCAGCATCGAGCGAAGTTGAGCTCTACATGGTGGAGCCCAAGTAGGCTCCATGTTGTCGATGGTGATGACTTTGGGGGGGGGGGGGGGGAACTCTGCATCTTGTGCCATGTTGGTCTTCCTGAGGCTGATCATTAGCCCAAACTCCTTGCAGGCGTGGGACAGCTTGTCAACCAGACGTCGGAGACCCTCCTCGCTGTGGAATGTTAAAGCAGCGTTGTCTGCAAATAGCAGCTCCTGTATGAGCACCTTGTAAGCTTTGGTTTTGGCGCACAGTCTGGCGATGCTGAAGAGTTTGCCATCAGACCTCGTCCGGACGGAGACACCTTCTGTATAGTCTGCAAAGGCATACTGGAGCATCGAGAAGAAAATAATTTCTGAAAAAAGGGTTGCAGCTAGGACACAGTGGCCACATCGAAGCAGACCGCACTCTGCATGTCCTGGTGGAAGGATGTGATGATTGCCAGGAGCTTTGGAGGGAAGCCAATCTTCTGGAGGATCTTGAAGAGCCTGCTTTGGTGAGGTCCACGAAGGCGAGGAACAGTTGCTGCTGCTCTTGACACTTCTCCTGCAGCTGACGGAGGGAGAACATCGTGTCCACTGTGGACCTCCAGGCTCTGAAGCCATAGTGTGACTCGGGGTAGACTCGCGAAGCGAGGCTCTGCAGGCGGGTCAATGCATCTCATGCTTTTTTCAAAGTGATCCTTAGTAAATTAATAGGCACCCATTATATAACATCTAAATTTAGTGTCTGTGTGATTCTGAAATTTAAAGTTGTTTCTTTCTGTTTTAAATGATCAAACGTACCTTATCTTGCAGGTTATACTGGAGTCAACTGTACCACTGAGATAAATGAATGTGAATCAAATCCTTGTCAAAATCTAGGAAACTGCACCCATGGCATAAACGTCTACAAATGCTCATGTCCAACTCGGTACACAGGGCAAAACTGTGAGGTGGATTTAGTAGATGACTGCATTGACCACACCTGCCTCAATAATGCAACCTGTGTGGATGGTGTGAATCAGTTCAACTGTATCTGCGGTCCTGGATATGAAGGGCTGAGGTTAGAGCACATGCTTTAGGGATCTGTGGTCTGTGGCTTAAACCGTGATAAGTCTTAAATTCAATTTATAATAATTTTCAGGATTTTGGGCTTTCATTTCTAGAAATTGCCATCTATCTTCAGTTGCATACATAGGTCTACTGTTTGTTGAGAGATTATTTCATTTTTCATCTGCAACTGCTGCCTGCATGCCGATAGACACCCATGATGAGATATTAAAAATTTTTATGCACATCGGAACACGTCTGTTAATAGACCCTTCCACGGTTTTTGGGCGCCATCTTGGTTGGGGGGCAAACGCGGCTAAATTTACAGTAAAATTAATGTATGGGATTTTGGCCGATTTTGAACAGCTGTAGCGCCGCTAAAAGAGACGGATTTCCAGATTGATAAAAAAGACATTTATACTGAGATTATTTTCATGAAATAGAAAGAACAGATTCAGGCTACAACGACCATAAACGAATTTTTAAGATTTCCTACAAACCCTTCTAAAATCATCACGGCAAATTGCCGCGAAATTAGAAGCAACATGAGAAGATTTATTACGTGGAATGCCGAAGGCATCCACGTCTTAAAATCAGGCTGGAATCTGTTTTTTGTTGGTAGTCACAAATGTGCATACCCCACGGATATTGAATTAATCTCCGATCGGGTTGACTGATTTATATTCCCTACGGTATTATCAAACTTCCCTGCCCCGAGGAGAACTCCTATACTTCCCAAGCCATCACGATTTTTTTCACGATTTTCACTCGGCCATCGTGACACACTTCCGTCAGATTGGTGAAAGCAAACATTTATAATAGAATCTTTCCGCCCGCCATGATTGTTTC
The DNA here is from genome assembly GCF_036669935.1 of Montipora foliosa. Taxonomy (NCBI): domain Eukaryota; kingdom Metazoa; phylum Cnidaria; class Anthozoa; order Scleractinia; family Acroporidae; genus Montipora; species Montipora foliosa. The sequence continues at coordinate 43,579,709 of NC_090870.1, forward strand.
AGTATTAAACTATTCGATAAAGTGGATAGATGCTTTTTCTTTGAGAAAGGCAAGCTTTAAAGGTAAGGAGAATTTTCTACGTTATTTCTAGATCTTGCTTCGTACTTGTGTGTTCCACTGTGAACATTATTATTTTGCATACAACGAATACTTCATTAGAAGCATTTTGCATAGAACGAATACGTACTCCAATATTTCTTGGGAACCAGTTTGTTCGCCGTTTTGACGTAGAAAGAAAATAAAAAAATAGCTTTGAACGGCCAAATAAGATAAAAAATGAAATCAAGTTTAAAAAAAACGAATTACCTATCGCCGTCACGGGGACTTCGCAGCCGTCCCCCATCCAAGTACTAACCTTATTCAGAGGAGCTTAACTTCAGCTGACACTTGGACTAGCATCAACGATTGTGATCTTTATGTTAAATTCGCACATAGATCTTGTCGAACTTTATAACACTTGAAAGAAAAAAAAACGCACTAACAAAAACCAGGTGTTATGCCGTCATTTTGTCACAGATGTATCCTTTGTTTCGTGAGTGGTCAGTAAACACGCAAGGTATAACTTGATCACAGGCGGCCGCTAAAATCGATGTCACTTCCGATTTTGCGATTTTACTTGTATGACCAAAAGTACGATAGAAAAATTGAACTCTGATGGAACGTAACAAAAATCTCCCGAAATGTTTTTCGCTGATGGCAAATTGTTTTATTCTCGATCGACACTTCCTAAAACTTCCTTCGCAGCTCTCCTTAAAAACTACATATTAATATTTATTTACTTTTTCGTCAATATTTGTTTTGCATAAAGCAGGCTAGCAAAATCTGTACCTTGCTTTGTTCGCATTTTTGAGCGTTAAAATAGAATTTTTGGGCGTATGTTCCTGACAGCAAAAGTCGCATATTTTAACGTCCCCCATCCAGATACTAACCCCGCTGGAAAGGGAAAAAAAAATTTAGTAACATTGGTCTTGGAAAGGTGTCAGAAGCTCAGAGTACACGCTTAAGCTTGTGGTGAAAAAGAAGTTGTAAATGATCAACATATCGGCTTTGAAGCCAAATGTTTCTCGATTTCCTGTTATTTTCTTCAATCGTTCTGGGCTTAGTATTTTACTGAACCACATGTCTTCTTAGAGGGTATATAGCAAAGATGTCTACCATGGCACCGTAATGATTTACGATACCAAACAATGTCGTGTACTATTAGAGCTACATATTGTGCAAGGACTTGAATCTCCTGGAAAAAACAAAACGCCGCTCAGTTGACAGTTATGGAAAAAAACACTGTCAAGTTACTGCACTACCACACGCAATGCGTTCTTACTTTAAAAAATATCCCGTATCTCCTCAATTCTACCCCCCCCCCCCACCTCCAGACTAAAAGTCCCGTATCCCCACAATTTTTTTACCTAATTATCCCGTATCCTGATCGCTTCTCGGGCTTTTGGCTAAGATTAGTTTCTTGGCCAAGGGCTACGGTCAAGTACTATTGTACAACGTACGGTACTTTTTCAGTGCCGTAAGGGGCAGGCACAGAACAGTTTCGGCTGTTTGTCTGTTCTCTCGAAAACGATGACAAGGGTTTTTTGGGTTTTTTGTTCAGCTCGAGTGTAGAATCAGGACGAACTGTTGTAGTTTCTGATAACTATTTACTACTTGTAGCTTTTGTTGAATTTTGAATCGATTATAGAGAGAGTTTTGGCGATCTCAATCCGGACTGGACTACTGGATTTAAGGATTTTTCTTAACGAGATTTCAAGTTATTGTGGAACGTTTGGTACCAAGTTACTGAAATCAAGATTATGGAATTGTAAAATTAGAACTTTGGACTGGACTATACAACACGCAATTACGGAATTTTTGAGCATTGAGAGAAATAGAGCACGGATGTTGTCTTCTTGTCTTCGCCACGGCAAATTTATACAGTTTGCAAGGAACTAAACCAGGATTACAGAACCAGTCGTCGATTACAGGGCCCGGTTGTTCGAAAGCCAATTACCTTAATCCAGGATTAGCGTAAACTTTTGTTTCATGTTTTCAACTTTTTGGTCACAGTTTCCTTTGCTTATTTTTGTTTTTCAAGATTGACTTCTTCTAATGTAAAGTTTTTCTGAATATCAGCCTTGAACAGCATTTGGGAGTAGAGGATAAAACTCGTTTTAAAACCCAGTTTCTGAACAACTGGCCCAGGATGATAAGTTGTTGAACTGTGATTTGTAATAAGTTTTTCGGATGATTTAAGGCTGATCCTGTAATTTTTGGATGAAAGGAGTTAACGAAGCAAGTAAAACTGTAGGATTTGAATTAAGTCTCCTTCCAAAAAATAAATAAATATAAGATCCCGTATCCTGATAACCTGCTAATAGGGCTTCGTTGTTTGCATTTGCAAATTTAGTAACATTAGTAATGAGTTTTTACAACAAAAAACTTTAAGTTATATTACAGATGTATCTTTCTAGTAATCTTTCGCCATTTTCCGAAGTCTACCTGTACTTGAAGTTCACTGTAACTGGACAATTTGTGTTAACTGTTTGCGCATTCCACGGATACGCCCTTGTAGGCGTCTTGTTATTCGAATTTACGGACGTCATACCTTCGTTAATGGCCTTATTTTCTGTTGAATGAATGATATCAATAAAACTATTTAAAGTAGCGGCAAAAGTTGGAAATCTGTCTCTTTTTAGCGGCGTTAAAATCCCATACATTTACTGTAAATTTAGCTGTGTTTGCCCCCCCTCCCCCCCCCCCCCCCAAGGCAAGATGGCGGTTAAAAAACCGTGGAAGGGTCTATAGTCTCAAGAGTGATCAATTTGACAAGTTTGTGGATCATGAAGCAAATTAATTATACCCTGCATAATTGTTTAGCGAGTGCCAACAGTGTAATCTGTGCAGCTCATGGAGTCAGAAATAAAATAGTAGCCCTCAGTACATGTAGCTTTTGTATGATCCATAAAGCATTCAATAGTACTGGGTAGTTGGAAACAGTGTAAGCAGTTACAATTTTTCATTTAATAGTTAAAACTACACATTGCCACTTTTATCCCAGCTTATCTCTGACTCGCTTTCAAAAACGTAGCCCTAAACACAATGCAATATTTTAATTTCATTTGTGTTGGTTAATAGGGACCTTTAGATTGGAGGAGGAGGGAGACAACAAGTGCGAGTGTTTCGTACTGAGCGTGCACATAAGGTTGGGAGGCAATCTCCACCCCAGAGCTCTTCTCTTGACTAAGGGAGAGAAGATCTCCGGGGAACCCTGAAACAAAGTGTCTTCTCCTTGGTTTTCGTGAAGAACAATCAAAAGCGTCTCTAATTGGTGCATTCATGTTAGCACGAGGAGTGAGCAGGTTCCCCTAAGGTTCAAATACCCAGTTTTGGGCTATAAGAACCCTACGACGCATGTTCTCCTGCATAGAGTTTCCCAGTACCTTGAGTCGATCCGAGGCTCTGGTGACGAGAATGGGTTTGGAGGCCGACATTCTCAGTGAAGTGCGCGTGCTCAGAAAGGAAAGGAAAGGAACTTTATTTAAGTGTCTAGTCGTTCTAACGCTAAAGCGCTAATTGGGGACACTGTAAATGGAAATGAACAATGAAAGTAAATCAAGTCAAATGTCGGTTTTTGAGGAGAGGGGAAACCGGAGTACCCGGAGAAAACCTCTGGGTGCAGAGTAGAGAACCAACAAACTCAACCCACATATGACGCCGAGTCTGGGAATCGAACCTGGGCCACGTTGGTGGGAGGCGAGTGCTCTCACCACTGCGCCATCCCTGCACTCCGGGATGGGGAAATTCATACTCTTAGATACTCGTACTCTTCCTCGTCCTCCGATCTAAAGGTCCTTATTATAGTTGGAATCTTAGGCAATGATGCTGATATCATTAGATTTGAACTCGCATTGTTGATTGACCATTCCTTTTTTTTTTCTCAATTTATCTTGCAGATGTGAAAATGAGATAAATGAATGTCTGTCATTTCCGTGCCTTAACAATGGCACTTGTTTGGACAAGTTTAACAACTTCACATGCAACTGTACCACAGGGTTCATTGGGCATACCTGTGAAATCAACATCGACGACTGCCTCATTAATCCATGTCAAAACAATGCCACTTGTGTTGATGGCGTCAATCAACGTACATGTCACTGTCCTGCAGAATTCTATGGTGATGACTGCGACAAAGTGCGAGATGCTTGTCACCCAAATCCTTGTGGTGATAATGGAGATTGTTCGTTTATTGGCAATGCTTACAATTGTACCTGTCGCTTAGGGTTTGAAGGCAAAAACTGTTCAGTCAATATAGATGATTGCAAAAACAACCCTTGTGTGGCAAATGCCTCATGCATTGACGGCGTGAATAACTTCACCTGTCAGTGTCCAGCTGGATTCTATGGAGACTTTTGTCACTTGGAAATCTATGAGTGTAACTCAAATCCTTGCCTAAATATGGGCACCTGCACTGATCTGATTGATGGCTATACCTGCTCTTGTGTCCTGGGGTTTACTGGCACCCACTGTGAAAACAATATTGATGACTGTCCGTCCCACGAATGCATTAATGGAACGTGCGTTGATGGAATCAACAGATATACATGCAGTTGCGATTCAGGCTTCACTGGTCAATTGTGTGATCAGGACATAGATGAATGCACTCGTAAGAACACCAATTGATTTATTTTATGATGATGATGATAGCCGTTGTTATCTGATGTCTGATTGACCATTATGATTGAGTTTCTATATGAGATGCTAATGGTTTTTTGTGTTATTTGTAACACCAGCCAATCCATGCAGATGTGGTTCCTGTGTCAATACTGTTGGATCATTTCGCTGCAACTGTAATCAGTGGTTGACAGGTGAACGCTGTGAGCAGGATATCAATGAATGTCTGAATAGAAGTTTCTGTAGCCAAACTATTGATCAAGGCATCTGCCAAAATAACGATGCTTCAGCCATTGGCTGTGAACAACAAGGATACACGTGCTTCTGTAGAAATGGCTTTCAAGGTATACTGAACTTCTCTAAAATTAGTACCCTTTGACTAAGTTTGGAAGTCGTACTCATTTGCAGCTTTTATGGATACAATTTCTGTATGTACCAGAACGACTTTTATCACCGGTGTTTTTTGTGCTCACATTTTGAAAATGTTGTACAATAGGTACATGATTTGATGGTTTCAAAACTAATTCGCGGAGATGTACTCACTAAATTTAGACCTCAAAATTATTTCAGTAGCATCGATCATTCAGTTGGCCCTAACGAATTTGCTTACGTAATTAAGGCGTACCAATTTACTCCGGAATTATGACAAGATCAATTGCTACATGTATTTCATGCTGTACAGAATCAGCAACACGGGCACTCAAATTCCGATCTATTTTATCGGAACTTGCCTTTCTTCGCAGACGTCAAGGTCCTCAGGCTGTATGAGTAAAACATATCCCTCAAATTTAGCCATGGACTAGTACAAGTATTAAGATAAAAGTCTATTGCGGTTCTTCTTACAATCCTTCCACCGTGAAAATTCCCGTTACCTTCATGTACAGCTGTAGGTGAAGGTGAAGGGCTCCACGAAAGTGAACCACTTATATCCAGCTTAAACGGGTGACCTGATCGCTTAGACAAGTATCGTATTTGATAGAGAACGATCCGATTTTTTACAGCTAATAGATATTGTTGGAATAAAGGTAAATCACCAAACCAAAGTATACTCTCGAGATGGCTGCGCATGATTTTCGAAATACAGAAAAGGTTTGTATTGCTCGCACTCGCAAAGCTCATCCAAGAAAAATTAAACTCGCCAGTATCTTTCCAAGTGGCTTAATATTACGGTGAAAGAACTTCAAGTCGTATAAATTTTATATTCCTCAGTTTAGCGAACTAAAAAACAGAAAAAAGGTGTGAATCGTGAAATAATGACCAGTGGTAAAGTTTGGAGAGATAACGAAGACTTTCTTGTCGGTGACGTTTTCCAGATCCGAAGATTTTTGTCATTTTACGTTTGAACTCGCGTTTTTATTCGTTGCCTAAGGTCCCTAATTTGGTCTGAATATGAGCCTCTCTTGAGCCCATAGATTAAGCGTTTCATTTGACTCAAATGTAGTCTCCCTAATTAGTAGAGCACTCGTGCTCGGCTAAATAACCTTGCGACTTAAATAAAGTGATGATGATGATGATGATGATGATGATTATTATTATTGCTTTTCCTAGGTCACCACTGTGAGATTGATACGGACGACTGTGCCAGTTCACCGTGCAAAAATGGCGGGACATGTCATGACTACCGGTTCCATTATAATTGCACTTGTGCATCGGGCTGGACTGGGAAAAATTGCGGTCAAGACATAGATGAGTGTCATCTTGGATTCTGCGAGAATAATGCGACGTGCATTAACTTGGCTGGAACGTACTCGTGCACATGTGCTCCTGGCTTTACAGACAGCAACTGTTCTACTAATATCGATGAATGCGAGTCCAATCCTTGTGTCAATGGGACCTGCGGAGACTTGATAAATGGCTTCCATTGTACATGCGTTCCTGGATTTACAGGTCAGTAATAGTTTCAAAATCACAGGGTTACGGACCGCCGTGAGTGCTTTAGACTTTAAGGCGTAGAGCATGTGTTTGAGTTCGGAGGCTTTGCTTGCCTATCATATAAATATACTTCATCTCCTTTTTTCCGCTACGTTGTGAGAATCATGACCACCACTGAAAAAAACTACGCATGAATTGATAAAAAAAATATATGGAAAAGACTTTACAACTGTAGTTGGTCGCAGCAGTTAACAAATCAATGAGCGCTTCGTTTTCTTGCCCCACTCCAAAAGGTTGCTTAGTCTTCTTTAATGAAGCTGTGTTCCCTCAGCAGTAATACCAGCAGGAGGATAAGACGAAACCTTAAAAGAAGAAACCTTGTGCGTCGTAAATTAGATGGCAATTCCCACAAGTACAGATAGAGAAATGAGCTAATCGCAATTCCATTCAAATTCTTGGAGCCAGTGCTTAACTCTGGAAAACGCGTACAGTAAAAGTCCAATTGGTTTTCCTCGTGTCTCTGAATAGTCCTAAATGTGGCACGAGCTTTTATAGCCAATCACCATTTGCGTTGCGTTGATCGGGATCAAATCGATGAAGTATAATAGACAGCTGGTAGGAAAATATGAGAGCATGAGACCTCTTTCATGTCGTTTCTCATTTTGAACTCATTAACTCATTTTTGTCATTTAGGAAATACCTGCTCCGAAGACATAAATGAGTGTTCTTCTAGTCCTTGTGTAAACAACGGAACATGTAGAAATTTGATAGCTGATTTCAACTGTACTTGTCCTTCAAACTACACTGGCAAGAGATGCGAGATCGAGAAATCGTCCTGCGAACCCAACAATCCTTGTTTGAACAATGGCACCTGTAGGCTGCATTCAGAAAAATACAATTTTACGTGTGAGTGTGCCGCTGGCTTCGCAGGATCGCGCTGTCAGAACGTCACGACACTCGGGTTCAGTGACAGCTCACTGATGAAGCTCCAGGTCAACAGTTATACATCCGAGATGTCGTTTCAGTTTAGGACAACCCTAACTGACGTCCTGTTAGCTGTTGATTCAAAGAACGATTTCCTTGTTTTTCTTGGTAAGGAGAACATCACCGTAACACACAGTAATTTTGGCAAACTTTCTGCGGGGCAGACAGCAAACCTCAGCAACGGTCAATGGCATACAGTATCTGTTAACATAGGAACAGCAAAGGTCAGCATTATGGTGGACAACTCGTCTTGTGGGCGACACTGCATGGCATCCTCTCCCCTCTCTGCGAGGGTTCACGTAACAGACCTCTATTTCGGTGGATCTCCGTTTGCTTCTAGCGTTGATCGAATCATGTCTAATTTTACTGGCTGCATTCAAGATGTAGTCATTGACGGCGGGACAGTGATCCCCACGGACCGGACACGGGTGGTGTTGGTTAACACAAGTATTGGGTGTCCACGCCAGGAAGTTTGTGCTTCCAGTCCTTGTGCCCACGGCAAGTGTGTGGATGAATGGGTCAAGTATAGCTGTGAGTGTTCAAGGCGATGGATTGGCCCACAATGCAATACAAGTGAGTGTCGTTGCTCTTTGATCGACAATTTAATATCGTGTTTATTTTCTGCTGTTATTTCCTTCTCGTGGTACTAAGCGACTAAGATTTAGGCTTAGACGTACTGGTGTAAGTAAAATTATTCTCAAATTACTGTAAGAAGACATCCATCAAATTTTCCGCATTATTGCTTTCTGGCACTTATAACATCCTCATTGAGAACTCTTGGAAAGTAGCGAGATCTAACTCCTGCAGTCATCGCTGCAGTTTACAATTCTGTTTCAAACAATTTCAAGCAAATACTTCGTTCTTAAAAACCATGTCTTGAACTGTTTTAATGCTTTGTTTTTGAAGTGAAATTGAGATAGTATCAATTTGCATGGTCAAATACGATTGTTATTCATATGAAATTAACAGCATACTTGCATTGAACATTGAACTCTTGCTTTATTAACGAAAATCGGCAAGTGGTCAGTGTATTGTGCGAGTATTTTTTTAGTATTGGACCACATTAGCCTTTGACCACACGTACAAGAAACATATTTTAACGCAGAATTGCATTTTTTTCGCGGAAGATTCCACAATGTTCCTTGTTCTGTTTTTCTTCGTAGCTCTGATCCCAGGAGCGTTTGGGGCGACTGATCCGTTAAATGCGGCAATTAGCAGACGACGTCGTGATATCACAAACACGGGGAACGCCAGCTTTGCTAAATTCGTCACTAATGACACAAGTTTCGGCACCAGTGGAGAGTTGTCTTTCTTCATCCGAACGCGAGAATTGAGTGGGCTTGTTGTTCTCATGGCGGGTACTGACAAAAATCACATTGCTGTTGTCGTGCATGAAGGGACTTTGGTCGTTCAAGTCAACTTGAACGGCGTCAATTCAAATTTGACAATTGATGGAAGTCAAAATGTAACTGATGGTGAATGGCACTTCGTTGAAGTCCTCGGCAACCAGTTGCGCTTTGATAATGAAAGTCAGGTCGCGAGAATTACAGGAGGCGCAAGTATTAACTTGACCGTGACGTACCTCGGAGGACTCGACTCTTTTGACACCGATACTTATCTTATCAAATCTCCGTTTAGAGGCTGTTTGCAGGACATTCGGCTCAACGGCAAGATGTTCGATTTTGGTTTCAACAGTCCTTCGGCTTTCACCACCGAACGTTATCCGTTGGTCGATAGTGGTCATTTAGGGGAAGGCTGTAACGGGATGAACGTTTGTCGATCAGCGCCTTGTGGCAACGGAGGCTTCTGTCGCGACTTGTGGAACGCATACCAATGTGACTGTAAACCGCGCTATGGTGGGTTGGACTGTTCACTGTATGGCTGTTCCTTGGTTAACCTGTGCCCTGCCAATACGACATGCACAGACGTCGGGGAAAACTACGAGTGTAAGTGGTTTTAATATAAATAGCCCTTAATGAGTTCAAGAGATCTGATTTTGCATATGACTGAAGTGGAGTTTATTTCAATACTCACGCGATAGCTTTCAATAGAACCACAATCGTCATAAACTATACCTCACTAAGCCGAGATGGTATTGTTGTACAGTTAAGATCTTTATTTATAGGCACGGAAAATAATAATCTCAAGCTATAAATATATTTAAAGTGCTTTAAAGCTGTTTTGCGTCATTGCCTTTTGGAAAACCGATATACTCGCGATAAAGTTTGTCCAGTGAGGCGCTCATCAGACAAACTCTTCCAATTACTTATCTTGTGGCATAATCTCACGTCTTGATGCAGGTTGTTCGAAAGAGGAACCCCACTGTAGCTTGTAATCCTTTTAAAATGTATCTTGCGTGGCTTGGGCGAAGCGACTTTTGCCCACAAGATCTCTCAAATCGTGTTCAGTGTAGCGTGCCATTATATTAGAGCGGTTTTCCGTTAGTTCCATAAAACCAACAATCAAGGCAATTTCTTTGACCATCACAACAGCCAGACTACAAGGTGAACCAATTGCGCAAAAAAACTAAAAAATTCAGCCGGAACCAACTTAAGGGTGGTCTAGCTTTTGCTTCTGATTGAATGACAATGAAGCGCCATTGTATTTTTTTTGTAGTCAATCAGTATGTGGTATGGTTACTATGCAGTAGCAAAGTATGTGTTGTGCATGCTTGCGATTAAGCGACTGGTGAAGGAGTTGGAATCATGGTTTTTCCATTAATTCTGCATAGCTTGAAACGCCGGGGACATAGAAATTTTATGCGAAGATCATGCATGTTTCCAATTATTTTCCGTTCAGGCGTTGTGGTGTTTAAGCTCTTGTGCATATCTGCTAAGGGCTTATTGACGCACTCCTCCACCGTCAAATGGGAAGGAAAGATTGCACAACGAGCCGAAAGAGTATCGGCGAGGGACCCCTCGCGGTGTCGGAATTTAACCTAAGGAAATTTTAAGTTAAATGTCAGGCTCTTCAGACTGACACCGAAAACTCTTGAGAGTCCTTAATATGACATTTGTTTGCTGTTAAATAGGTGTCCATCCGACGACATTCAATGGTAGTTTAAGCAGTGCAGAATTCACCTTTGCTTCAAGTGTTAATGTGACTCTGAATATAACACTAAAATTGCGCACAAGGCAGCGAACAACGGTGTTAATTGAGATAAGGAAGGCTTCAGATGCATTCTTAAAAATGGAGCTCATCAACGGTCAAGTGAACGTCCATTTCTGTTTACACGGAGAAGCTGGTACTGTTTTTTCAGGTATGATTGTTTTGGTATCCTTCGCTTAATGCTTTATTTGTGCCGCCGACCGCTTGACTCAGTTGGTCGAGCGTCGAACTAGCGTGCGCCGGGGAGGTCGTGAGTTCGACTCCGGCTGGACAAACACTGAGAAGGTGCTGCTTTTGTATTTACATCCGCATTTGTTTAGACTTTAAGTCTTCTCGGATGATGAATATAAACCGTAGGGCCCATCTCACAACCCTTCAATGTTCACAGACTCTGTGGGACGTTAGGCCCTGGCCAAACGAGAGCGAGAGTTGATGAGAGTTGACGGGAGTTGAAACTCCTGAGAGTGATCGAGAGTTGGCCAAATGACGAGAGTCTTTCTTATCTGAGCCCGCTGGAAAAAAACTCTCGCTCAAACTCTCGTGCGCGGCCAAACGAGGCAAAACTCTCGCCAACTCTCATGAAAAATTTGAGCAGGTTCAAATTCGATGAGAGCTCTCGAGAGTCGATGAGAGTAGCCGAGAGTGGATGAGAGTTCCTGGCCAAACGAAAGCGAGAGTTTCAACTCTCGTCAACTCTCGTTTGGCTAGGGCTTTAAAGATTCCACACACTATTCGATCAGAGCAGGACACGGATATCCCGGTGTGCAAGTGACGCAGGTTGTCTGGCAATCTGCACCTGTTTTCAGTTCGTAAACCACGGTCGAAAGAGCCTATGGGTTGAAGGTGGGCCTTTAAGGACGGTGCCTACTATTGTTATTGCGCATAAGCTCTGCGCATCTCGAGATACTCGGGTTTCCTGTCGGTAATGCTTACTGATACAGGGATATTTTCGCGCGGTTTAAAAGTATGCAGAGAAAGTAGATCTTAGTAAGTACTCCTTAGTAAGTACTCTTGGTATCCAAAAAGAAAATTGGGCGTAACGATGCATTTTTCAGAGACAATCAAGCTTCAGTTTGAGAAAGAACGCCATACATGGCTTCGTATTTTACAGCTTTTTACAAATATTGTTCATGAATTGTCTTTGAAAAAAATAATAACAGTAATAATAACTTCATTTCTATAGCGCTCTTATCCTATGTTCAAGGCGCTTTACAATCATATAAACAACACAATTAATAAATATTCACAACCATATCCTATTCTATTTACAATGATTAAAAAGAAAAAATTAAAACTAAAGCAATATATGCAAATCAATAGAAACAGTGATCTGTTAGTACAAAATTTAGTAAACAAGTTTGTCTTAAGATATCTTTTAAAACTCGAGATGGTGATTTCATAGGGTATTAAGTTCCATTATCTTGGTACATTACCAGCGAATGCTCTGTCTTCATAGGTCTTGGTATACGATCTAGGCTGCATTAAAATTTCATTACGAACAGACCTCAATGATCTAGTATGAGAAAGATAATGTAGTTTCTGAGTTAAATAGCTAGGCGATGTCCCATTCGATGATTTATACACTAAAAGCCGAATCTTGAAAATCATGCGGTATCGAATCGACAGCCAGTGAAGCTCGCACAAAACAGGTGTAATATGCGGAAAACCTACTCATTTGCAACACAGCTCTAGCCTCCGTGTTTTGTATATACTGCAATCTTTGTAACTGATATTTATGCAGGTCATATAATTACCCTCTTTTCTTTTTCGAGTTCAATAACACTTGTTAAGATCTACATTTCCCGCATGTCATAATCAGACACCGCCCTTAAGATGTATAAATATGTAGGAAATCGTATGAACCCGAGTGCATTTCGGGATTTATGGGCACGAGTGATGTCATGGCAAGTGCAATTTGAGAACTCCCAAAACATCACGAGCGACCATATATCAAGAAATGCACGAGCAAGTTCATACGATTTTTTTCTTCGTTATACCCAACAAAATTATTCCATCGCCTTGTTGCCATACCAACTTCCGTGTTGCACCCTGCAACCTCTATTACACTCCACAGAGCGGTTTGCAATTAAGTGTCGAAAGTAATTAGCGAATTGCGTTTGCATTACTTCACTCAGTGATTGGTTCAAAGTTCTCTCGCCACTTTTTCAACCAATCAGAAGTGAAACCAAAACCAATCGTGGCTCGCGCGTGCACAGTTTCCCGCGCTTTTTGTCGGCTACGTGTGATTCGAGTTTTGATTGGTTTACTGGATTGTATCCGTCCTTTTTGATTGGCCAAAGTAATTACTTTGGTTTTGATTTTACGACACTCGATTGAAACTCGCTCTATTCGTCATTGACTAATCATACCTACATTGGTGCCATTCAGTATGGAAAAGGGTCTTAATGGGTAGCTTTTTAGCACACAAGCCGTTTCATAAATTGCTTAAAATTACGGAGGCCGTTTTTCTTTCGTCCTGTTATTGGGAAACTTATTGGGGATCAGGATGTCAGTTTACTTTGTTCATATTTATTTCCATCGTCCATCGTTGCAAGGAAAACTCTTGCTAAGTTCATTTCCACGTTAACACTGTTAAGGGAAGTTAACAAGCAGAAAGGGATATATCTGTGGTCAGGGTAATAAATTGTGTGGGGTTCCGCTATGTTTCAACGTTGTTTTCTATTTTTACAGATGATTTTGTCAGCGATGGCAAGTGGCACAATGTCCTTTTCAACGTATCTGATGATCAGAGCTACCTGATTGTCGATGACATCAGAACTGTTAATTCATCCGGACTTGCCGATGCTGACATAACAAGTTTGTTACAAAGCACACCAGTGAATGTTGGCCAACTTGCGTTCAAGGGATGCTTAAATGATGTTCGTATTGGAGGCTTGCTTCTGCCATTCGTCGATTACTACAACCATTCCTTGAACGTTAGTCACGCGACTCCCTTAAAACCCCACTTCAATGTCAGCACCAGAGGGTTGCAGCTTGGTTGTCATAGTGATGATGTTTGCGCCGCTAACCCCTGTGTACGCGGAGAATGTCATGATGTTTGGGACCTCTTCACTTGCGCATGCCCGGAAGGGTGGGCAGGAAATGTTTGTAATTTGACAGCCAACATGACATGCGCGCACTCGCCGTGCGTGAATGGCACGTGCTATAACTTGACGTACGTGGACTTCGCAAGCAATCAGCGTCAAGTTAGTCAGGTGGGTTATGACATGTTCCAGTGCAACTGCACTCCGGGATTTGAAGGAAAGCGATGCGAGAATGACACGAAGGAATGCGAATCGAATCCGTGTCGAAATGGAGCCAACTGCACCGAATTACATCTCAACTATTCCTGCTCGTGTGTCAAGGGTTACACCGGTCGGGACTGTGAAACAAATATTGACGAGTGCGAGAACAACAACTGTACAAATAATTCCACTTGCAATGATGGTATTGATTCGTATAATTGTTCCTGTCAAAATGGATTCAATGGGACTTTCTGTGAGCTGGATGTCGATGAATGCGCTGCCTCGCTACCGTTTGGGCCTTGCAATGAAACCGGCACAGTCACTTGTAAGAATACTGTAGGGAACTTTGAATGCGTTTGTAAACGAGGGTACTTTGGCCGTTTCTGTGAGAACGACCCGTCAGTGACCTGCGAAAAATTATCACCGTGCAAGAATGGTGGAAATTGTTCTGATAATGCCACAGGCTTCATTTGCTCCTGCCCTGAGGGGTACAATGGCACGAAGTGCGAAAATGATATTCGTGAATGTAAAGATCAGCCGTGTATGAACAATGGTACATGTGTGGATCGCCATTCGAGTCCTTCATCTTTATTTTCCCCTGGTTACCATTGTGAATGCGCATTAGGATTTTACGGTCGAAACTGCGAGAATATTGCGGATTACTGTTCTCCAGATCCGTGCCAGAATAACGCAACCTGTGTGAACTTAAATACCCAAGGCAAATATTTCTGCAACTGCTCAGAGGAATTCGGCAATGTGAACTGCAGTGGACTTTCGGCAAACTGCAATCCTAATCCTTGCTTTCAAGGGACTTGTGTTCCTTTGATGGATGGTTACCAGTGTGAATGCGAACCGAGCTACAAAGGTGTGAACTGCAGTGTGCTCATTGACAAGTGTGACTCCAACCCTTGTCGCAATGGTGGTACATGCGAGACTTTGCCGGACGCGTTTAAATGTAATTGTGTGGAAGGCTGGGAAGGAATACTATGTCAGTTAAAAAATCGCTGCTCGGATAAACCTTGCAAAAATAACGGGACTTGTGAATTCTCAGAACAGGGTGGGGATTTCAAATGTTTATGCCGAGATGATTACACTGGAGAAACGTGTCAGACTTTACGCGAGCCAACCTCAGGCAAAGCTGAGGCAGGGTTCTCAGCCATCGAGATTGGTGGGGCAGTATTAGCAGGTCTCATTGCCATTTTGTTCTTCGTTCTAATTGTTGTTGTGGTTAAGAAACGAGCTGGCAACGGAACCTACAGCCCCAGTAAAGAGGAAGGAGAAGCGGGACGAGTGGAACTGGACTCAATTCTCAAACCTCCTCCACTTGAAAGACTAATCTAATCCAGGCATCTGCACAGTCCGGTAACTGCAGAGGTATACCACGGTCTAAATTGACCCAAACTAGAACTTTGTGAATTTCTGTGATCAGTGCATAACTTAATTGGAAGGACGGTTTTTCTGAGGTCACCATTCCGTCTTTTTGAACTTCTCCGTACTTACGACAGACCGACTAAACGCCCGTTGAACCGCCGGCCCCGCTACCCCTCCGGCTTGATACGTATCTCGGTAGAGTTGGGAGTGCGCCCAACCATCCGCTGAATAACATAGTGAAAGTCCCTTGAAAGGCATGGCTATTTAACAATTAGACCCATAGCCCGCAAGGGCTACGGGTCAATAGCCCATGAGGCGAAGCCGAATTGGCTATTGTCCCGTGGCCCTTGAGGGCGAAGGGTCTAATTGTTTTAGTATCACCCAACTAGTCGGACAGAAAAGGCAATGATAAAGTTAGCAAATGCTAGTTAAAGAAATATTTATTTGGGAATAAAACGAAAGAAAGCGTCAGGCTTTTCGCTACTCGAGGACTATTAATAATAGTCCTAGCCAGGATTTGCATTAATTCACTAGTTGGGTGATACTAAAATCTGAGATCCGCTCGTCAAGAAAACTTATTTGCACTGAAGACATTCTCGAAAACGAGAAATCATAACTTACGACTTCTCAATGAAGGACTCATGCGTCTCACAAGCTATGCGAATGACTTCCTGATAAGGCGAATTTGTTGTGAAATCCCAAGGAAACAAATCCAAAATAAATGTTATGATGTTCAGAAAATCCACCTTTGGAAAACGAAATTTATATACACCAATAGTCTTTATTACCAGTTTTTAACTTCATTTAAAATACGGAACGGTGTAATCGAAAGCTGAATTACCTTGAAGTAGATTTAATTTCACTGTATTACCCGATTCTGCTCGTAGCGGCCGTGCAAATACCGCGTGTACCTTATTGAGAATTTTTAATGTACAGATATGTCACATGCGTTCCTTAATATTTTGTAAATAATAGCTTTTTTATTCTAAATAAATAAATTAATTTGTTACCAAAGGAAAAAAGGTAAATGATAATGTATGGGAAGTAGCGAGTTTAAATAAAAAAACAACGACCATCAGAAATGTTCGTCAGTGTTGGAAGAAAAAACACCAGGGATTACTGCCATGACAGTGGACACTGTGAAAGAAAAATAGCCAGTCGGTGATTGCACGTGGGTGCACGTGGGCGTATAATTGAAGCACAACTCTCCCCAATCCCTGAACGAGTCGAAGAATGTTCGTCACTCACCACCTCGTTCCCAGAGCTTTTCACCGCCTTAATAGATTTGGCTCTTACCATTGCCAAAGAAAATTTATTTGACTCCGGTGTTATACATCTCGGAATCTCAGATCATAGTTTAATATATGCAGTGCGGAAATGTGGGGTACCAAAAGGCAAATCTTGCATCAAAGAAATTAGACACTACAAACAACAAACTGTGGGGTTCCCTAGTTAGTTAGTTGGTCGACTGACTGACTAACTAACTAACTAGGGTACCCTGTTCCTTGGATAACTCCTCACATTAAAACACTCATGGGAGAAGGAGATTACCACAAGAAACGCGCAATTAAAAAGGCCTCGCAGTACCATTGGGTGAGTTAAAAAAAATCGCAATAAGGTGAATAACGAAATGCGTCATGCCAAGTCTAAATTTTTTCATGTGACAAGATAAACGACTGTTACATGTCCAATGACCCTACTAAGAAAGCCTGGATGCTTATCAACTCCTTTAAATACTTGAGAAAAAACAGCAAAACGAGTTCCTGTAGTGAACTATCGGTCAACTTTATATAGTATCGGACCCAAAAGATATGGATGAGGCTTTAAACGACTACGTTGTTAGTATTGGGCCAAGATTAGCAGCTACATGCGATGAACAACTGTCTAGTAATGCGCCGATCAAATCAAAGCTTCAACATCCCCTTCCCGGGCAACCCGGTGGGGTGGGGAAAATTCAACCGGAAGTGTCAGGTTTCAAATAATTTTTTTTTTCGGGCGCCGAAGTCGCTAACAGCTTTAAACACGTGTTTCAATAATAGCATTTGTGAGCGATTGGCTTACAAAAAAAGGTCTTCAAAAGTTGCCTTCAAAGGAAGTCTTCAAAAGAATTTTAATAATAATACATTTATATAGCGCCTTCACTATAAATATTCGATGGCGCTGTTTACAACTGAAATTGGTTAAAGTAAAAAAATTAAAATTATACCTAAAATTATATTACAATAAAAGTATATTCTCTGAAAACTAATCTAAATAATTAAAAATATCTTGATTAGTCTAAGTAAAATGTCATTTTTTTGATATTTATATTTATATAAGTGACTGTCGCTCATTGATACGCAAGTCTAAATAACAATGTTTTAAGTTCTTTTTTAAACTCTTGTATGTTAGTTATTTGACTAATATTGTCAGGTAAACTGTTCCACAGTACGGGTCCAGATTTGAAGAAAGCCCTGTCTCCAAACGTTTTGCATTTAGTTTTTGGAAAGAAAATATGTGGTCAAATAACAAGAACATTGGAAGATGGTGCGAGTTAGCCTGCCTTTGGGCCGCTACGCAGGTAGTGCGATTTCACAATGCAGGCTTCATATGCTATGAACGTCACTCTCCACAGGGCAATAATACCATACGAAGCCGTTTTCAGAATAACTGCACACCGTGAGAACCACGAGAACACCGATGAAGACATTAAATGTCAAAGGGAAGCCACTGAGCTAGACTCTGGTAAAAACACTTTGGACAATGATCAGTGTGAAACTGTTGAAAGAGCAGCCAAACGCCAGACGATACGTGAAGCACAGAGTCAATACAATGAAGAAATCGTAAAACAAACCAGACAATCAAGGAAGGCACCTTTCAAGATCGATGAAATGGTCGCAATCAGGGTAGACAAAACGAGTCCTGTACCGACCCGAATATGCTGTTGGGCAAAATAATGGAGATAACTAGGTCAGACTATGCTGAAATAGTAACTCCTCAAGGAATCATTAAGGGCCTTATTTCTTTTTCAAGGTTATATCCTTGGACTTCGAGGTAAGTGACACGATTATTGCAAAGAAAATTCCTTCACAGCTGCTTGTAAGCAAGCTAACAATACTTGTCATTAGCATTTGTTCAGTTTGCAAATAAATGAAGTAACAACACTTTGTATTGACCGCATATTTATTTCTTGTATTCAGATTAAATTTAAAACATAACATGAACCTATATATTTGGTTACTTTAGTGGACAGTGTCTGTTACCCAAACCTCATTACTTAGTTAACCAGTCAAAAATCCACTTTATGAGCCCAACCCTAACCTTCTGAAAACAAACCGCAATTTCACAACCCTAAACTCAAACTGGTTTGAAAAAAGC
This sequence comes from Montipora foliosa, assembly GCF_036669935.1. NCBI lineage: Eukaryota > Metazoa > Cnidaria > Anthozoa > Scleractinia > Acroporidae > Montipora > Montipora foliosa. Next base: position 43,598,302 of record NC_090870.1, read on the forward strand.
AAACTGGTATGAAAGAAATTAACCGGTTTGAGAAAATTTAAACCAAAAATCAAATTAAACCACAACATATATATTTACTTACATTTTTTTATATAATATATTTGTACGACACGCCCTCCACGGAAACCAGTTTAATGTTTATCACTGCTGTTTGTGTCTTATTTTTGATCAAACTACGATGGCCCAAGAACAAAATTATTTACGATACAGTTAAATGTTGTTGGGGATAGCGTGTCTTCTGGATTTAAATAAAGTATACCATACCATACCATATCACGTTCTCACGAAACGGCAAAACTTATCCACTAGCGTTCGCACGGCTATTCGACAACGCCAAGGTGACTGCCAACGCATGCGCAGTGGTGCGTTTGGTTAAGATGACGTCGCTGTTGCCGTCGCCGTATCGTAAAGTCCCTAGTATAAATAGCCAACGAGACGCGTACCTCCGAGTCTGCTATAACCAGTCTCATATCCAACAAACGCGAATGGAATAAATGTTTTGTTAATTTTTCATTAAATTCCGAAAGCTTGGACACTTGGAAGTTTCGAGCTTCGCGACGCTTGACGCAATCACTTTCCATATTAGGTCATACTGTACATGAGCTGATAATCGAGATTGAGTGAACCAATCAAAAAGCTAGAAACGCAATATCCGAGGTCGAAAATTTAATATATTATTGTTATTTCAGCATCGCTCTTTCCCAGACCACTTTTGTTCCATGAACTGGCTTTGGTATAACAGTCCAATTTTGTCAAGCTTGGACAAAAGACGGTTGTTCGCTAGCCAATTCGTTTGTATGTTGGGGAATATTTTTTGCAGAAGGCTATCGTTTTGTAATCAGTCGGTCGAGAATAAAGCACTGAATATTGAAAGTGCATTGCATAATGAGCTCTCTCTGAAAAGTCGGAATTTTACCAAGAACGTATGGGATCATCAGGGCTTTTGCCACCCAAGAATTTATCAGTTTTGATGGCTAATAACTGGCTCGTTGTCAACACTAAAAGGCTTAAAATTGGAGATTTATTTAAGGTTAACAAGTTCTTTTACCTTTTGTAGCATCACAGATGCCTTGTAAAAGCAAACTCGTAAACAATGGCGTCAGTAAAGATTCCTTATGAATACAGGCAAAAAGACAGTAATTCAGTAATTCAAGGTAAATCTTCTTGGCAGGCGACGCGATAGTTCCTCGGGAAATTCGTCGGTTTGTCGGTTGTCAAAGATGATCCGGCTAACTGAAACAACCTAAACCTTTACAAAAATGCTAACCTTAGGCTTACACATTATCTAAAGCACAGTGGTTAGGCCTAGTGTTTGCAATAGTAAAGGTCTGGATTGTTTCAGCTATGGTGAAAACAATGAAACCCTGACCTGCAATTTGCAGCCTGCAGTTTACACCCTCCACATCCATAACAAATCTACTGCCTTTTGACACGAACCCACATAGTTGAAAAGAAATCTTATGTCACCTTGCACTACTTTAAGAAGTGTAATACAATATTTATTTATTACTAAGGAATCGTCTTCGAGTGAACTAGCTTTGTTAAACTTATTGCCACTTCAACCTTTGCTAACAAAACAAAGCATTTACACTTATTGAATTATGTTTGCAGAATTGCTCGCAGAGGCAGTAGTGTACAAACTCATTTAAACATCTTAAAGACATAACTTGCAAAAACAGTTTACACAAACTCATCAAGTAAACAAGAAATCTTGGTCAACTTTGATTACTAAGGTACTTTACATTTTTGTCACATGAAAATTATTTATTCCTCTTTTTGCAAAGACATTTTATAGTCAAGGAGTAAGGCTAAGAAGGCATGACACTGGTGCAGGGATGGCCAGAGTGCAGGGATGGCACAGTGGTGAGAGCACTCGCCTCCCACCAATGTGGTTCCGGTTCGACTCCCTGACTCTATGCCATATGTGGGTTGAGTTCATTGGTTCTCTACTCTGCACCGAGAGGTTTTCTCCGGGTAATCCGGTTTCCCCTCTCCTCAAAAACCAACATTTACCTTGATTTGTGTTAGTTGTTAATTTCAATTTACAGTGTCCCCAATTAGTGCTTCAGCGCTAGAACGAATAGACACTTAAATAAAGTTCCTTTCCTTTCCTTTCCTTTCCTTTCCATATAACAAACAAAGTATTTACATTTACATTTTTTTTCTTACATGACAGTGATTCGTTCTCTTTAATGTCTCTTGCCAAAAAGCTATTTATGCCTTGGTCTTAGCCAAGTAGAATAAAATTGTCTCAGGTGGACACGTGTTGGGCTCCTCTTACTCAGCAGCTGGTGGGACCACTGACACCGGAATACACGAGTGATGTAGAAGATAGTCACTCACACTTCCCAATAGTGTCCGTCGCACTGTGCCAAGCCCACGGCTGCCCATTACTATGTGATCTGCTTTTTCTTTGCTTGCTGCATTGCAAATAACTTCCCCTGGTTTGCCAAGCTCTGTAACCACCTTGAAGTTGTACTGTGTTGTTGGAGACAAAAATTAATGAGAAACAGCACAAGAATTTGACAGCACTGATTAATTTGAAGCAGTTCTTAATACTTAATCACCCAGATACAAAAAAGCATTACAGAAAGCTTCACTAAGAAATTACAGGAACATGCGTGAACAGGCCCAATGGCCAAGAAAAGAAAGTTTTCCATCTTAGTTATAAGGTAACTATAGATTTAAAATTAATTGTTCTTTTCAAAATAGAGAAGTCACCAGAGTTTAACTTTATCCAGACAATTTAAGCAATTGCCTCTTATAGACACCTGAAAAATTCAATGTAATAATAATAATAATTATGATAATAATAATAATAATAATAATAATATTATTATTATTATTATTATTATTATTCGACAATGCTCTTTCGTATACAAGAAGAATCTGCATAGGGTATATATTTTAATATTCATACTTTTGAATCTGTAAATAGGCTATGAATAAAATTATTTTTTAAAGCAATGGTAATAATAATGATAATCGTAATAATGATATTTTAATAAGGGTTTTTTCCAGTTGATTGCATAAATTATAGAAGTGAACATTTTTTCTACACCATGAGTATAACGAATAATGTTCTCTATAAATTTGTAATTTTTTTATGTCTAATTAGGCTTGGTTAAGATTTTTACTTTAGTGCAAAATATTGTATGTTTATTAATGTTATTATTATTATTATTATTATTATTATTATTATTATTGCTCTTCACTCTATGGTGATGTCAATGGTTTTCCGAGTCCTTCAGTTATAACTGGTGACAATTATCGTCCATATCTTCTTTTTTTTTATTAATATTATTATTATTATTATCGTTATCATTATCATTATTATTATTATCATTATTATTATTATTATTATTATTATTATTGCTTAAATTGTCCAGGTAAGTGTGAGGATACCTTGTATCTTTCATCTCTTACCCGCACTTCAAATATACATTTCTCATTATTTTCATACCTTACTATTTCTGCAAGTTTCAGCAAATGAGTCCATCATATTTTTGCTTTCAATCTTACTTTTCTCAAACCATTTCCTATAACTATCATAGTATGCCATACCATCTGAAAAAAAATGATTATTTTAATGAGCATTAAAGACTATCAAATTTTGTTGTATCGTTCCAGTAGTTTTTGTTTCTGATAGAACAAGCACTTTGACTGGCTCCGTGCTACAGCATTAGTCTACCATACCCACAGGCTGATTAAGAATAAATTGTGCACATTAAGGTAATTCCAACATAAAATTATGGTAGCTCCTCTGTGTATTCATCAACATTTGTTTGGCCACTGATTCTTGAGACTGTCTACAAAATTTATTATTTTTTGACAGAATGCAGGTTAGTTCACCCAAGTCATGCAGTTTCAAATATTCTATAAATTTGTAAGCACTCGTGTCAGCAGATGTGATCTCTTCTGCTTGAATCAACTAAAAAGCCATAAACTAAACAAATCATTGACCAGAAACATTATGTTTGGTCTTCACTAGGGAAAATCTCAAGCCTCAGCCTTTCTGTATGGACAAGGCAAATAAAACTTACAAAATACAAGGAAAAATAGTCAGTTTCTTGTGCATTATTTTGTTGTTATCAAGAAACATGGCTGCTTTAAGAGCAGAAGCTGTTTAATAATGAGGTCATGTTTTACCAAATCTACCATGATCTCTGGCCAATTTACCTGTGGATGAATACCATGTAAATATAAATGGTACTTTCCCCACTGACTGACTTCAAGATCAAAACCAATTGAATAAATCTACTGTTTAATCATGGCAAGCATTTGGCTTGCATGATTTTCTTTCAACTTTCAAATGAATCTTATCATCCAAGCTAGTACTCTCCTGAGATTTTCTTATCAATAACTGATAACATCACAAGACTTGCCTGGACAGGAAAATTATTTACCAAACTAGTATGCCTCATAGTTTTAAATTTGGTAATTAAACATAAATTTACAAGGACTTTCACTGAACCTACACGTACGTGGATGCATAACAACTGGCCTCCTGTCCACATCAATCGCATGCACAAAAACAATTTGGTCACCAGATTGATACAGGTTCCCGCAGTACCCTGAAGATAAAAATTCTTCATTTAGCATATTTAACTAACCAGTTATGTCCATTAAAATTGGCTCCAAACTAGCATACCCCTTAAGGCTTTTCTTCCCAGATTCTTAGAAACTTTTGCTATTGGTGACCATGTAAAAGTGTGGAAAAGGAGAGAAAAGGAACTTTATTTAAGTGTCTAGTTAACTACTGCTGGAGCACCAATTGGGGACACTGTAAACTGAAATCAACAAATTAACACAAATCTAATCAAAATTAATGTTGGTTCTTGAGGAGAGGAGCACCCAGAAAAAAAAAACCTTAGAGTAGAGAACCAACAAACTAAACATACACAAGATGCTGAGGGCGCTTTCCTTTTGTCAGAACTGGCTGGCCAGATCCATCAGTTTTCGAAGAAAATGCAACGATTTAATTAAAGGAACACTTGCATGATAATCCTTCGCATTCTTCTGGGTCAAGGATATATCATCCTCAAAGTGGGTTAGTTTGAGGGCATTGTAGACTTAATGCTTACATTGAAATGCCTGGTCTGGCTGGTCAGTTCTGTCAAATGGAAAGCGTCCCAAGTCTGGGAATCGAACCCGGGCCACATTGGTGGGGGGCAAGTGCTCCCACCACGGAACCATCCCTGCACCCCAAGTGCACCCCTAGTGACCACGACAAAAAAGGGCACTGGCACTCTTCCCCAGTTAGCTGCTGTTTTGTACAATCCTGACTCTTGTCAGGTTAGTAAGTGCTAATTTTATTATTTTCACCTTGCCATGATATGAAAGGAAAACATTCTAATCACATAATTTTGTAAACAAGCACTGGCTTTCAAAAAGCTATCCCATCACATACATTTACAAAAATTAACTAGGGGTAGTTGTTTTTCTCCAAGGCTGATTACCGTATGTATGATATAACAAACAATAATTTTTACACCATTTCTTTAAAAACTAGATGCTTCTGTGAAGCATACACTGGTTTGCCTGTGGTACGTGCTACAGAAAATCAGAAGGCACTGAATTGTGTGGTATTGAAATACAGCATTCCAGTCTCTGAAGAATAACAAATAAAAGAGAAGCGAGAAACATTGGCTTTTGGGCTGATATGTTGATAATTTTCAAGTTCCCTCACAACTTCTTTTCACCACAAGTGTGCCCTCTGAGCATCTGAAAGCTTTGTAATACTAAACTTCATTGAAGTCAATCCCTGTTTCGCGGGGTTAGTGTTAGGATGGGGGACCAAAACAATAAACCCCTCATAAAAAACAGAAACATCTGACCGAAAATACTATTAACGCTAACAAATGCGAACTCAGCAAGGTACAGATTCTGTTAGCTTGCTTTATGCAAAACAAATATTGATGAAAAAGCAAATAACTATTGAAACACAGTTTTCAGAAAGAGCAGAAGGAAGTTTCCCAGACGGTTGATTGAGAATAAAATATTTACGACATGAAAACAACATTAATTTTGAACCGTGAATATACAATATAAAAAGTTACAATCAGCGACAAACATTTTGGGAGATTTTTGCTACGTTCAAGTAAATTGCAAAATCGAAAGTGACATGGCTGGAATTCAGCGGGCGCCGTGATTAAGTTACCGCGGCATGTTTACTCGCCAAACAGTGAAGCATCTGTGTCAAATGATGGCAAGATAGCGGGTTTTTGTAAGTTTCTTTTTCTGTCAAGTGTTATAAAGGTTGACAATGAAATGAGCGAAGTCAAAACAAAGATCACAATCGCCCAACTCTTGTTTATGCAAAGTCAAAATTTACTCTCCAAGACGCGTACGACGTTATTTATCACCAGGTAATTCCATCATTTTGGAAATAGCAGCTACTTTATTATTCATCTGCGTCACAAGTTTTCATTGATTTTGGGGCTCATTTTGTTGAAACTCAAGCACGCTTCCAACAGGCCTGTGAACCCTTCCTGCTTACAGAGCAATACTAAAAAACTTCTCCCATATCACATTTGAACCTTAAGCTCGAAAATTCAATACACAACATGATATTATAATTCACAAAGGCAGAAAATACCACAGAATCCTTTTCCAGCGAAATATTTATTGAAACAAACAACATATTTGCTCTTGGAGGCGAAAACCTCTTCCTATTTCATTGCGTGCGTGAAGACAAGAAACTCAATCGTGTCAAATTACCATGTACTTCAGGTAAATGCAGCTCACTTTGATTTCGTCTCGACGGGCGATAGATTGTTGTCGAAGTCCAGTGCTCGTCGCTTTTGAGATTCCTGCCTAGTTTATCCAACTGACTTTCCATTATTGAGCTCCATAAGGGTATATTTTGTTTAAGGATCCACTAAAACGCCATTCGCGTTGCATGACTTTCGACGCCATTGCAGGCTAAGTTGATGATTCTACTGTGTCCACCAGAGAAATCTACGCAGTTCCACTACCCTCTCGATCCTAAGAAAATACGCGCAGAAGGCTCTATAAAGAAAGACACCACTTACCAGGGGAGTGACAGGCAAGACTTTTACCGACACGGAAAAAAAAAAAAAAAAAAAAAACTAAAAAAAAAAAAAAGAAAACAAACAAACTAAAAGTAGACCTCGACTGGGTTTGCCCATAGGCAACCCAGTAAAAAAGCAAATTATGTTTGGAGGTCTTTCCATTTCAATCCACACACTAGGGATGACAAATTATTGCAATAGGCATTTACTTTTTTTCCAAAGAAGACACAGAAATTTGATTCCTTAGCATATTTTTTTTCATCGACATGACAAGATATCAACCCTTCATTTTGTATTTCAAAGGATGCGGATGGCTTTCTGCCTTCCTTAGGGACTGGGTGTCGACAAATAAAATGACCGGGACTGTAGAGAGGGGTATCATGGTCACATTTGAAAATGAGGAGGAGATAGGAGAGATAGGCTTATGGTCCATTAATTCCAAGACCACTAATACCCCCTCTTGGCATTCGTCAGGCATTTTTCTATTTTTTTCACATATGTTGCAAATACCTCATGGTGCAGTAAGCTCATATGGACACATCCCATGGTGAGGTTTCTCAGTAGAAGCGAATAAACAGGAGATCAAATAAAGTATATCACAAAAATTCATTGTGAGTCAAGTAACACGCCAACTACAACAAATTTGGTTCACAATTCTGATACTTCTAACAAAATTTGTCTCAGCAAAGACAATATTCCCATTTTCATTGTTTTGGACCATGTCCCATCCCCAAGCTAACTTATTTTCAGCAGATACCCCTCCTTGGCATGGTCAGCAAAAAGTGAATGGGATGAGCAGGGGTTTGGAATAGACAAGTTCATGCTCTTGAGTGCATCATGGGTAATCAGGGAAAGATGTAGAGAAAGTCAAAGGAAGTTTTTTTCTTTTCCAAAACAGAAGATATGTGCTCAAAGGTGGGACAGAATATAGTTGGAGAGAATGGCTATTGTAGAGATTATTTTATTAAACAAAGTCTCTGCATACATTTCCTGTAATTCCAAAGAGAATGTGTGGAGACAAAAAAGCAATATTTAGGAATTCCAAAGAATAGATCTATACCAAGTCCAGTTCATCTCAGTTGTGAACTTGAACTTATTTTTCTGGTTTACGAAGGTGAAAGTCTATAAAGTAGAGTCACGTACAGTTTATTTTGCTTTGAATTTCCATACAAACCTTTGAATTTCCTGCCATATTGCCCTAATTACCCATGATGCACTCCAGAGCGTGAATGGGTTTATCGACAGAGCCATTAACTTTGGCAGGAATAATTCGATCTCTCGAAACAAACCACGCTAACTACAAAGGCTAACAAATAATTTTACCTTCAAGCAATAAATGGCAAAATAAAAATGGAAGCTTTAACATTGGCCAACTCGAAAGCAGTTGCTACTTTGGTCATCACACACATTCAATATAGTATTAACTGTGTTTTTATTTTAATAATTAACAAATGAAGAGAATCTGTTATTGTTTTATTTCATATCTGTGAACTTAATGTCAATATAAGCTTAAATAGCGTGAAATAAACCGGAGGGTCTAAAACACTGGGCACATTCCACAGGTGACTCGTTGCAGGTCATTGTTTTACCTTTTGGAAAGTAATTAACCAAATTAAAACCCTCAATTTGGCTAACCCTAGGCCTAAGGTTGGTATTTAGGCCTAGGGTTAGCCAAATTGAGGGTTTTGGGTTACTTTAAAAAAGGTAAAACAATACCTACAACGAGTACTAGTGGTGACCTGTGCATGTGGAATGTGATCTGTGTAATAAACTGAACTTGAACTTGAACTTTCGAACAGAGTGGCACATTACGATTGCTTCGAAATTGTTCTAACGGTTATAAGAAAGTATTTCACTTACAGTCAAAAGCTTTCTTGCTGTGTTCACTTCCATCCACGGCAATGATCACCGTTTTTTGATCTGCCATGTTTGTGCAGGAGTGAGCGTACAACGCCCGCGAACGACCTTGCGAAGGGAAAAAGACCGCGCGGCAGGGGAGCGGGAGGGGCGGTCGACCGGGCGGAGTGTGGGAGTATTCAGCGGACATGCGTTTTTGTAGGTTTCATTACGTGTAAGCTGCACGTAAAATTACAGGACATTCAAAGGAGCATACATGAATAGAAAAACGTTTCAAATATAAAATGCAGACTGCCCACAAATAGCACTGATGTCTAAGCATCATTTCAAATAGCGCTGATAGACAGTATTTAAGTCTAAGAACCCGTTTTAAAACGGTTGGCTTTTAATAATTGTGATTTAGGGCCCGGGGGGGGGGGGGGTACTCCCTTATAAGGGCTTAATGGGGACGTGCGGCCAGCCAGGGTATGTTTTTCGGGATTTTTGTCTTGAACAGGGTATCGAATTTATCATTTTTTGTCTTAATCAGGGTATCGATTTATCAAATTTTGTCTTAAACTGGGTATCAAAAATCGTAATTACTGGGTTGCCTATGGCAAACCAGTCGAGGTTTGCGCTGATTTCGTCGTTTTTTTATTTTTTTTTTCCGTGTCGGTAAAAGTCTTGCCTGTCACTCCCCTGCTAAGTGGTGGGTTTGTGCATAGAGCCTTCTGCGCGTATTTTCTTAGGATCGAGAGGGTAGTGGGAAATGCGTAGATTTCTCTGGTGGACACAGTAGAACGATTAAGTCAACCGGCAATGGCATCGAAAATCATGTAACACGAATGGCGTTTTAGTGGATCTTTGAACAAAATATACCCTTATGAAGCTCAATAATGGCAAGTCAATTGGATATACAGGCGGTGGAATCTGAAAGGCGACGAGTAATGGACTTCGACAACAATCTATCGCCCGTTGAGCCGGAATCAAAGTGAGCTGTATTTACCTGAAGTACATGGTAATTTTCGCCTCTAAGAGCAAATATGTTGTCCTGGAGACTTCCTTCTGCTCTTTCTAAAAACTGTGTATCAATAGTTATTTACTTTTGCATCAATATTTGTCTTTACATAATACAAGCTAACAAGATCTGTACCTTGCTGAGTTCGCATTTGTTAGCGTTAATAGTATTTTCGGTCCGATGAGGGGTATATTGTTTTGGTCTCCCATCCAAACACTAACCCCGCCGAACAGGGCTTGACTTCAGTGAACTTCGGCATTTCAACGCTGTCAGATGCTCAGCGAGCACGCTTAAACTCGTGGTGAAAAGAAGTTTATCAACATGTCAGCCCAGAAGCCAATGTTTCTCACTTCCCATTTATTTTCTTCAATCTTTCTGGGTTCAGTACTTTGCTAGTAATCACATGTCTTCTCAGACTATTTACCCAAGACTTCTACAATGGCACCACAATGATAGACAATACCAAAACAATATCGTGCACTGTTAGAGCTACATATTACGCAAGGACAGATCTGTTTCGTCATACGAACGTGTGAGGACCTGTGAGCCAAAGGGCCTCTTCTGGTATGACTTCTTAATGTCCTTGAAAAAAATTGTTTGGAACGGTGCGCGTACCACAGGCAACCCAGTGTACCCTCACGGAGGGTCTAGTTCTGTCTTAAACAGAGTAGGAAAATCAGCGATTTTTGTCTTAAACAGGGTCAGGGTATGAGGGGCCGCGCCGCACCTCCCCACCCAGGGATATATCGGCCCCCCCCCCCCCCCCCCGGGATTAAGGGTCAGTCTGCAGTCTGCAGTCTGCAAGTGTCAGACACCGGTATGGACGGTGAGAAATACATCACAGGGAGCAGAGGAGTACTTACTGACCGTTTCTCCTGTTAAATTCATCGTACAATTGCAGCGCAAACCGATCTTGTTGATTTGAATCACCGCACATGATCAAACTACAGACAAACGATCGTGTTAGGGCCTGTACGCACTAGGCTGACATCATTTGTTTGGCTCAACCAAAAACCTCAACAAAAATTGTCTCCGCCAAATTTTCATTTTGGTAACGATGGCTGTACTTAAAAACTTTTTCTTTAGATCATGCTGTTTAAATTGTAACATGTGTACAGTTTTCACGCCTGGCAAAAATTTTTCCTGCTCCGAAGCAGGGCGACGGCGCCTTTGAAGTTTGGTATGGCTTGACAAAATTTGGTGGGGAAAAAAATTACCGTGCGCACTTGTGTCACGGAAATGAAGACAAATCATTTCGCAAAATAAACAAAAATTTGCCTAGTGCGTACGGGGCCTTACGGTTGAAATCCTATCCGCGTCATGCCTATGCCGAGAGTAGAAAAAGAGACTCGTCTAGTTGTATACTGTTAGTGACTGTTAATCACCACTGGTGACAAGCCCATAGTCATTACTCTATGCGGATTCCGTTTCGCGGATAGGATTTTAACCGCAACGTAACAAGATCGTTTGTATGTAGTTTGATCACGTACAGTGATTCAAATCAACAAGATCGATTCGCACTGCAATTGTACAGTGAATTTAACTAAAAAAACGGTCAAATAGGCTTTTCCCGGGGAAACCTGGTCTCCATTGGAGAGGGGGAAAGAGGAACTGGACGCGAGAGTTCAAATCGTAGGTGGTGTGGATAGGTGTTCATACTGTAGAGACCCGTGGACAGCGTAGATAGATTGATGTTCCTACTGTAGACAGTGTAGAGGTGGACTAGTCATTTTAGTGTACATGAATGGTAAGATACATCTGCCGTATTGAGTATATACGACCGCTCGCGCCCTTACAAGACCATCTCCCGAGTCAAACGCCTGCCACGTACACAGATGCCGAGCCATCTTCGACTTCTGAAGAGTAGTGTATCTCGCGCGCGAGTAAATCTATACAGTTTACCTATAAATTCATTAAGTGTACATGTAGTCAGTGCTCCGCCTAGAACTGTACAATTGAGCCCACCTTTATTTTAGAGCAAATCGGGATTATGGGACACAAATTTCCAATTGAACGAAAAGACACTGCCCACGTGACTCGAATCCGGGACTTACCTTTGCATATGAATGCCCTCGTTTACGTTTGCATTGCAGGCCGACCAACCTCGCGGCGCTAAGTTCGTTCGTTATGACCTCAGGCCAAACTGATTCTCATACCCAGAAGTAACTACCAAGTTAGAATGAAAGGAAGACCCATGAAACGAGAATGTGACAAGCCCTTCAGTGTATTCCAAATGTTCCACTGTTATGTTCTTAAAGCAACTTGGAAATAGAGGAACATACATTCAATTGGTTACGAACAACGGTAGAACGCAGCAACCAACCACACATCAGTGCGCTGGCATATTAGTATCAAAATTCAATGCGAGCCATCATTTGTCCAGTTTCCTTAAAAATAATATTCAGTCAGAGACCGGTACCCCCACCCCACCCCCGTAATACCCCCTCAAAAAAGAGACAAGAGTTAAAACAACTTTTGTCAAGAATCCATGATGATGCACTCTTGCTTTTGTGTATATACGCCAGTTCTTAGACATTTTGTATTAGTCTATTTTACACATTTTCGATCTCTTTTAGCATCAGAAACCCATAAGGGTTGAAACGTCTAACGGCCTCTTGTGTTCTGGGAAACAAGCTTCTGAATATTCAATTTGATAAGTACCATATTTGGAACAACAAGAGCCAGGGCTTTCCAAATATGGTACTTAGCACTGAAACATTCAACCAATCAGTTCGCACTGAATATTCGGAAGCTGTGAACGTGCGTTACACGTTTCAACCCTTATGGGTTTCTGTTAGCATCGAATGCGTTTAATTAAGGATATTAATACAGAAGATTGATTGACTTTTCTTCATAGAAATTACATTTGCCATTTTCTTCCGTTGATCCCTGGGGGGTGCAGTAACCTTTCCAAAATGAAATTAGTTGCATAAAGAAGAAAAGAACTAACAAAAACTGTTCCAGATGTAAACAGACCACAAAGCGGCCCAACGAATTCCTGTCCCTAAAGACCTCGACCTTTGGGCGTTCGTTCTTTTGGACAATGGAAAAAAGAAAGGACATTAAGGAAAATTGTCACGATGTTGCGGTGCTTCCAGTTTAAGGTAAAAAATGCATTCTTATCGTTGAGATCAAGTGTAACTAAGGGGGCACTCGCTATCTAACGGCTGACATTCAGTTTTTCGGCCACAGTGAATAAATATACGTCCACCTGGTCCATACTAGGCAGGGGCGGATTTAGGGGGGTGGGGGGGGCGAGGGGGACGCGGCCCCCCCTTTCAGTTCGTCGGAGATTTATTTTTTTGTCAAAATATACAATAATTTTATAATTTTGTAAGCAGTCTGTTGGAGCTTTTGATTTTTTTAGCTAAAGCATGATTTTTCGCTAATAGTTTGACCAAAGTTGTGCGAAAAAGCTTTCAACGTTACCGGCGTTAATATTATCCTTTTGAAATGACGAAGAAGACTGGATAAGAATTCCTTGTCTACAGTCAACCTATTTTACAGAGACTGTAAAATCTTAATGGCTATATATATAATTATATATATTTTGGTTAGGTACAAATAGAATATCATTGTGACACGTACGTGCTTATGTGCTGTTCCATCAAATCATGAACCCTGTGTTCATTGCTGCCTTTTACACTGCCAAGCATCTTTTTTGATTCAGGGTAGGACTTTGTCGTTCGTTACAGGGTTCGACATTGGATGTTATTGAGGCATACAGGCATATTGACGTGGTGAAAGATCAGCTGGCAGATATACGCAAGGATGCAAAAACAGTGTTTGCGCATTCAGTGCATGAAAAGATTCAGAAAATTGCTAAGAAAGCAGACGTAAAGATCACCATCCTGCGCACTTGTGGTATACAGACACTTCATTCGTTTCTTCCAAGGCTGTTGTGACTTTGGAGCGAAGAGTCATAAACCATGCATCATTATAACCACAACTTATAATTTTATTCAATATGGAAT
>NC_090870.1:43617163-43644663 GCF_036669935.1 Montipora foliosa
TAATCATTAATGAACATGAGAGGAATTTTCTAAAAGCAATTAACAATCAATTTTGATATTGCAAGGGGAGGTCAGACTTGCTAAAACTACTCACAGGGCTTCAAATACAGCAAACTGAGTTGACCTATAGATTCCAGATCCCCAAAGTGGAGGAATGCAACCCCTATGACATATAAAATAATATGCAAATGATCATTATCAAACGTAATTGTTACACACCACCAGTATTCATATACTGTGTAAACTCTTACAAATATATCAAATTCCTAACAATTCAGTATAGATTAAAACAGCATTCAAGTTCAATCAATCTGTTGGCTTTGTAAATCATTATTCTGAAAACTTCCTTGGCCATCACATGTGGTTGAAGGTAACAATAAGAAATTCCCCAAGTGACAATAAAGTCAAATGGCTTTTGTTATAAATACATTTAGGTTGGTAATAACTATAATTTTTTTCCTGACTACAACCATTGTTCCCAGGCACCCAAACCCAATGCTCCTTATGTGAGCCTTGAAACTATGACGCATGTATCCACCGCTTTTACCTACCTGTGTGGGAGGCACGGTGGCCTCATGGTTAGTGTGCTTGACTCCGGATTGAGTTGTCCGGGTTCGGGGCCTGGCCGGGGACATTATGTTGTGTTCTTGGGCAAGACACTTTACTCTCACGGTGCTTCTCTCCACCCAGGTGTATAAATGAGTACCGGCGTAATGCTGGGGGTAACCCTGCGATGGACTAGTATCCCATCCAGGGGGGAGCATAAATACTCCTAGTCGCTTCATGCTACGGAAACCGGAGATAAGCACCGGCCTTAATGGGCCTTCAGGCTTGTAACAGAGACTTTACCTTTTACCTTTACAAGCTCCTTGCACACCAAGGCTGTTACTGAGGCTGTTTAGAATTTGGAATTTTTTTCCCACAGAACAACTTAAGAAAGCTCAGGAGATCAATCAACATGTGTCCGTGCATTCCGGAGCGAATTGGAATTTGGCAGTGTCGGTTTTTGAGGAGAGGGGAAAACTGGAGTGCCTGGAGAAAAACCTCTCGGAGCAAGGAAAGAACCAACAACAAACTCAACCCACATATGACGCTGGAACTGGAATTCGAACCAGGGCAACAATGGTGGGAGGTGAGTGTTTTCACCACTGCACCACCCCTGCTCCCCAAATTCCAAATTCCAAATTCCTATAATGTACACCAAGGCTGTTATTGAGACTGTTGCCAATGAACTAAAAATGTTAGATGGTTTTTACGGGGGCAGAAGAAGACTGTACCCCCACATGAAATGTTCGGCGTGACAAGTTGCATGACACAAGTCCTAAGCCATACTGTGGCAAAACATGCTGGGAAATCAAGGGGTGGACCATGTGTTTTGAATATGTATCATTGTTGATTGACATTACATCAGGATCATTAAGCAGGTATATACAAAATAAGTTTAAAAAATACTTACTTGTAAAGGCCTCTAATGCCTTGTGTTTTTACGGTCCTTGCAAATGATCTGATCATTCCTTCATGTTCAAATCCTTGCTGGGCTTGCATCTTGGTTTTGATGGTATCAAAGGGGTGACCAACAGCAACACTTGTTGTGCCATAAAGTACCCCAACTGAAATGATAATTTAACTAGTGCACTTTTAAAGTGCCCCTAACCCCAAAAGATTTATTTTGCTAAAATGAATCTTTGCACCTGTTCGAAACGCATTAATAAATGTGGCCATTTTTTTCTTTTTCTAACAAATACTGCCTTTTTATGGGCTTCAAAACTTGCGAAAAACCAAGCATCTTTTGTTCACGACCGAGTCAGAAGGGGAATGGGTCTATTTGAAGCCTATAAAATGGCAGGATTTGTTAGAAAAGGAAAAAATGCATTTCGAACAGGTGCAAAGATTCATTTTAGAGAAAAATTTTTTGGGGGTTAGGGGCACTTTAACTTTCCCTCATCTCCAGTCCCTGCCCACACCCCCGTCACCGCCCCCCAAAAGCGGGATTCGCCACAACATTTAAGGCGCTGTCCTGTTCTCATGCATTAAGCCTTAAGTAATAGTCAGTAATGATACCTTACAGGAAGTCCCTATAAACCTTCAATGGAGTGTCTTGTCTTTCACTGGCTCTATCGCGTCAGTGTATTTAGGAAAGACGTGGATTGTTTTGCCACCACATGAAAAACTGGCTGATTCTTATTTTGACAGTACGGCCTTTTACTTCTCATTTTAAAATCTAGTTTAGTCCACCGTCCTATCGAACAATTTGATACCTGAAATGAAGTTTGTACTGAGAGGAAGGAACAGTAGCGGTGAAAGGAAAAGATAAAGAATTCTTAAAGGTTCGAAGCGAAGGACCAGCATTTGACAGATTAAGCCATAAGAGATGAGGTTTAGCTCAGAATCTTAAGAAGTCATCTTTTTTAGAACAACTTTACCTCCAAGACCTATGAGCCCTTCTTGAATCCAGTTAATTCTTCTTTCGTTGTGAGTCATGGCACAACGCTCTTCCGGATTCTTGATATGAGCGTCGTAAACACTGTTATGTATACACACACGAACCAGTCAATGCCCGACTTTTCAGGCAGGTTGCGTGAATCAAGGTACCAATGAATATCAAGGCTTCGTTTTGTTAACGGCAGAGTTCAATTATAATACATTGCTATGATTTCTTCAGTGCCTCGCTCACTTTTGTTGCTGGTCGCTTCCGAGGAAAGTGATTGCATATAAATAATCAGTAATTGCGCCTACATGAAGGTGCTTTTAAAAGTGGAGGTAAACCACGTGAAATGCCATAGGCAACAGTAGTGTGGGGGTCAGGGTTGCGAACCAATGGTGACTAATATTTGGATCAGCTGCTACCTCACCCTTCGCAGTAGTGTAGCAGCTGTTCCAAAGATTACTCGCCATTGGTTCCCCATAGGCAGACCACGTCTAAAATTTGCTCAAGTTTCGTTGTTATCGTGGTCTCATATGGTAATTAGCCATGTGCTTGTGCTTCTCACTGAAGTTAAGTCCCATTGGCTGTGGTTAATACTTGGATGGGTGACCGCTCATTCGACTTTATTCCTGTACTTTGAAGAGTGGATAGCTGATCAGCCAAAATTCTTGTTCTGGAATCACCAAATATTGTTAATGAAATTACAATCATATGGTATTAGAGGGATTCCCTTAAAGTGGTTTAAAAGTTCCCTTCAGAACAGACAGCAGTACGAAGCAATAGGTGATACAGAGTCTCCAAGACAAGCAATGACTTGCGGAATTCCATAAGGCAGTACATTAGGGCCTTTGCTTTTCTTGCTTTATATTAATGATCTACCTAACTGCTCAGAGTCCTTATTCCTGATGACACAAATCTGTTTGCCTCAGTTCGTGATTTGAAAACTCTCGAAATATCAATAAACTCTAAAGTGGCAAAAGTCAAGGAATGGTGCGATGTTAACAAACTTTCTATAAATTATATCAAAACCAATTATATGATTATCAAATCATCAAGGAAACCATCTGGGAATACACAAATAAATTACTTAACATAGATGCCTCGCGCCACCTACTATAACAAAAAGATCATACTAAATATCTGAGTGTTGTGATCGATAACCCATTAAGTTGGAAATATCATATCTCTCATATTTGCTCGCGTATCTCAATCAATCAATCAATCAATCAATCAACTTTATTTAAACACGGTAAATGGCTCAGCAAGCTGGTTTTCAGACATACCGTGTAATAATTACAAAGTATAAATGCTAAAAAATTACAAGAATTACAAGATATAAATGTTAAAACGACTAATGAACTAGGTATAACTTAGCGCTAAATATCACTTAATGTCAAAGAAATTTAAACAATAGTAATAGTTAGTAACAAACATAATTTACTATATAATACTATATAAAAATGTGCCCTAGCGAGGTAAAATGTGTCCTATAATATCGCACGTTTAACGCTTGCAAGATCCCTTATCTCACGTATTTGATTCGACAGTTGGTTCCAAGCATTTGCGCCTCGATAACAGAAAGAACGTTTTAGAAAATTCGTTTTAGGTAGCGGTAATTGGAACTCATAGTTCGAACCCCTTAAATAATTCTGAACTTCTGAGGTTCTATGAAAATACTCCTGGAGATACGTTGGACAATTGTTATTGAATACTTTAAACATCGTAATTAACAAGTGCCTTTTCTCTCTTTCTTCTAAGTTAGACCACTCTAGAGAATTTAGTACTGCTGATGATCGAATCGAGTAATCAGCCCTAGTAATAATCCGTGCTGCTCTATTTTGTAACTTTTGTAATTTGTCAGCACGTGTTTTGGAGCAGTCATTCCATACAACATCACAATAATCAAAATAAGGTTGTAAGAGTCTCTTTATTGTCAGTTAATTTTCTAGCTAAATACAACATTCGCAAGCCATTCGAGACTTTAGATGAAATATGTTTGATCTGATATGATCATCCCAGGTTAGCATTTCATCAATATGAACTCCCAATAACTTAGTACAAGGTTTATGTTCAATTGGCCAATCATCCATCTTTAAATTCATCAATTTAGCTTTTGTCAAATTTTGCCGAGAACCAATAGTCATATAACTAGTTTTGGAGGTATTGCAATACTGGCATTGTTTCAAGATAAAGGCATTACCTCAGTTTCTATTTCACAACTTAAACAAATCTATGATAGCCTTGTATATCCCTATTTATCATGGGGCAGTGCTTATAAAACGCACCTAAAAAAATTACAATCCAAGCAAAATACAGTCCTATGATTAATGTTTTTTGCAATTACATCTGGACCCTTCACAGAAAGCGCTGTCCCTTACCTAAATCTTCGAATCTTCTTCCACACTCTAAAATTTACCCATCAAGTTGTGGCATAAAGGGCTTCTGCATGCCAAACGTGTTTGATAATCTGTTTCAATAAGACAGCAGCCGGCATACATGCTATACAAGATATGCCTCTGAGCAAAACCTCTGCAAGCCGCGTCCTCGAACCAACACGGGCAAACAAATGTTCTCGTTTCAGGCAATAGATCTCTGGCTCGATATTCCACATCACGTGAAAGACTTCACTACATTTCCTTTTCCAAAGGAATCAAACGCTAATTTGCTGTCAGAACAATACTCGAAAATAACCTGAATAGAAATTTTATTATGAACTAACTCAATTATGCTATAATTCTTCTCCCCTTCAAGTTATCTCTTTTTTTTTTTAATTAAAACGAACTTAAAAGAGTAGTAAGGCCTAACTCGAAAAGCTCACGGTTCCTTTAACCCCAGGCTCCAAATACTTAATTACTATTCCTTGTTATCCTATCGTAAATTTTTAAATGTATATAACAATTTTTTCTTGTAATAATTCTAATTGAGTGAATAAAGATTAGATTAAAGATTAGAATAACGCACATCAATGCATGATCATTTTTCGGAGAAAACCTTTTAAATAAAGATTCCATTCTTGCGCTAGACTTGCTCCAGGGGCACCCAACGTCAATTTTCGGAAAATATCTGTTCGGAAGACGATTTGAGATCTAGAATTTTCGGAACATTTGTTGTAAAATGTCTCGCTTGCCTGCCTCTCCTAGGATTTTCGAACATCTGAAAAATGGTAAAATTGCCCATTTTAAAAGGATTTTTACCCTAAAAGGGTCACCTAGAATTTTCGGGCTGAAATTTTCGAAAACGTAAGTTTTGATCCCTAAAATTTTCGGATCACTAGACTTTCAGCTAGGAAGTCCGAACAGATGAAAAAATTTTAGGGGATAAAAATATGCCTATATCTACCGTTTACTGAATACTAAAATACGTTTAACAATGCTATGTTTAAGTGGTTTTGAACAATATTCTCGTTGGGTGCCCCTGTTGCTCCAAAGTCGCCCTCTCGAAATTCTTTGATTGAGAAATTAAAACTCGGATGCGAGACGACGAGCAGATTGTTGGTTTCATCTTGCGCTCTTGATAGATCAGTATCTAGTTTGATTGACGTACGCTTGACATTGCTTTTCTCTGATTGGATAACCCGACAGGAGGAAAATTCCACCTGGACATTTGGCGTGCTGCAAGCGATAAGAGTCGGTTGTACGACTGCCAAATCGGAAACGAAAAGCGAACGACTTTAGAAAGTCTATTCTTGCGCTAGAGATACTGCCTTCCAGTCGCGTGTACTTCAAACCACTGCATGTTTGGCTACCTACAGAACTAGTCAAAGTTATCGGTAAGTTGGTCCTGAGATCGAATTCCGAAATTTATCTTCTATGTGCCTCTACCCGTATTTATAAATACAGAGAAAGCTTTTGTCAACCCTTCTCTCCTTAAAGACCCCCCCCCCCCCACTGATGAGTGTTAACTGACCAGAAAAGACCCCCCCCCTACCCCACTGACGAGTGTTAACTGACCAGAATAAGAGTAAAATTTACAACTGGCACTCGAATTCCTCAATGCTTTGTATGCCTGCTTTAATAATCCTTACGTCATTATTTGTCTACACAACAACACAGACCAACACCGTTGACAATGCTGTTCTGAGTTAGTCTCGTTTGGCTCGTCACGAGGAAAGATTGCGTGACGAGCCAAAAGACGGTCTGCATAGGAGGCTAGTACTGTGGGTACATTCAACGATCAACACATCCCACGTTAACGCTTCCAGGCGTCTGTTGAAATTAGGTAAAGGTTCACCTAATTTCATGCTAATGAAGTTAATTGCGTTCAGGAGATGGTAATTGCATGTACTGTAGGTAAAGAAAATTGCGTGCACATAGTTTATCAACAATTTAAATATTGCAAAAGATGTGATTCGTTATTTTTGATATGGTATTTTTCCTGGTCGTCTTTGTTTTCCGAAGCCTCCTTAGCAGCCCTTCTTTTGGCTTGTCACACATCAGCAACAAAAGTCTTCCGAAACGAGCCCCACCTCCCCTTTGTAAGTAAATAACATCGTGGGACCGGTTGCTCGAAGCCTGGTTAGCGCGAACCGTTGCTTATTTGAAGTATCAAAACCAAACGGTTTCCATGGTATTTAACGCTGGTTAGCGCTAACCATGCTTCGAACAACCCGGGCCTGGAGATTACATAGAAGTCACATAGGAATCAATCAGTGCTGTATAGATGCTCCTTCAGGGAGGAAAGATCGTGACGAGCCGAGAGAAAAGAGTCACGAAGGAGGCTACGTTCCATTTACCCAGCGGGGACAACTTTTTTTTTTTTTAACAGCATTTTGAATGTAAAAAGTTAAGTAGAGAACCTTTATTTAAAAAAAGATATTTATTCAGAGATGCGATTCAAAATCTTGAGCAAGTTCTTGTATTCTAACCAGATCAGTGATGGGTGAACAGTGTCGATGAGGGAGTTTTACGTTGCAGATAATACGATACAAGGAGGAATCATCAGATTTGTGCAAAATTCGATTGACATTTGTTCCAATTAAGTTGGATTCTGCCATTATTGTATCGGAAACTTCTGTTAATGGAAATCCTCCTGTACTGCTAATGGCCAGTTCTTCCAGCATTTTTTTCTTCTGTGACACATACTGATCATCATGTGGAAGTAACTCCTGGAAAAACAATTATTACCACAGTTTGGAATTCAGCAGTTCTTAAACTGTATTGAAACTACTACAACGATTCGTAGTGAAGCTCTGATCCTCGCAGTTATTAACGCAATTTTGGCAATTGCGTAGAGAAGCCTGAAAATTCAGGACTTCAACGGGCTTTGAACCCGTGACCCCGCGATACCGGTGCGACGCTCTAACCAACTGAGCTATGAAGCCACTGACGTTGGGAGCTGGTCATTTGTGGGTTCTAATATTCACTTGATTTCATATCAGCAGTTGAATATATGATTCATTCCATCGTTGATTCATTTATCACGGGAACATTAGAACCCACAAATGACCAGCTCCCAACGACAGTGGCTTCATAGCTCAGTTGGTTGGAGCGTCGCACCGGTATCGCCAAGTCACGGGTTTAAACCCCGTTGAAGCCCTGAATTGTTCAGGCTTCTCTACGCAATTGCGTTCATAACTGCGAGGATCATAGCTTCACTTGATTTCATATCCGCAGTTCAATATATGATTCACTTCATATATCATTTCATCGTTGGCACATATTTCTGTTTCTAGTCTAAATCCACTTTCTCCCACAAGCCCCCTCCCACAACCCTCTTAAGTTAAGATTAGCCTGTGCAGCAGGTGCCAAAAGCCAAAAGGAGGAGAGAAAGAAAGGGAGGGGGAGAAGGCTTTTCATGCTAGCTACACAGGCTATGATACAACCTCGTTCCCAGGGTCTCTTTGTCTTTGACAATGGAGACCCTGGGAACGAGGTTGGCTATGGTATCCCTGGTTTCCACCTGACGTCAATGGCGGCCATGTTGGTGTACAGAACAATAGCGAAAACGTCTTATAGGAATTTGGCAGTAACAAATATAAATGTCATATTGCAATTATTCTGTACTAAACTAGGTCTTTCCTTTACTTTGGTCGAAAGGGTACATTTGATCAGCTCAATGCATCAAAAATGTAAAGTACTTTGTCTCTCGTTGAATTGTCCAATTTTGACACTCTCCCCTTGGCTTATGAAATCAGTCGACTTCGTCAGCAATGAGCTCATAAATTTATGACCCGCACCTTGGTTTGTGAACAGCTCATAAATTTATGAATTCAAATTGGTCTCCAAACAGCTAATAAATTTATGAAATTCAATTTGGTTAGCAAATGGCTCATAAATTTATGAAATCATGTTCAACTTGGTCACATGGATATATTTTTTAATTCGAAATATCAGGTAATCCACAAACAGCTTATTACATGGTGAGGAGGATCAAAATACGCACCGATCCAATCAGAAAGAGGCAATCTGCAGGACGGTTTGAGGCTGGCACGCGTGAATCTTCGTACGCATTTCGACTGCTCGGAAGGTATGGAATTTTGATTTTTTCTCGAGGGCTATCTCCGGGCCGTTTGGATGGATTTTCGATCGAGAAGTACGAGAAGAACCGTGAATCTTTCGTCTATTCTCTTGCGAAGTTTGAAGGCGCAGCGATGCGATTTTCTGGGGAAAAATCGCCCCGGCGCTAGAGCCGTTCAAAAAATTTCCTTCCACCCTTGTCCTTCTATTAAGAGGCACAGTAAACAGAGAACTCTAAATCTTCAAAACCGCACAAAATACCACTTCTGAGGCAAAAGAACGACAGTACACCGTAGGGAAGGAAATATACCCCGTTTATTCAGCATTGATCCATGCACATATTTATCGATATATCGCTACAGAAGAAGAGAAGAAGCAAACGGTGAATCAAATACATTTGTGATAAAATTACAAACGGTTACACAAACAGATTGTATGGGCTCCCTGTGAAAAGATTAAGCTTACTTTCCCATGTAACTTCCCGTGAATCATATGCATGCTCACTACTTTGAAACGTACGTGAATTATATTTCATTCTCTGGATATCATATTGGGTAGCCTTTGAACAACTAGTGCCTTCGGTCTGCAGACAAAATATTGGATATGCAGCCAGATTCATCATTAACGTACACTCAACGTTTACGACCGAAGCGAATTATACATAATCTAAACTTTCATTCGGACTCGTGGAAAGAACCGAATTTCGGGCATTCGCAGAAAAGTAACCAAATAAAGGTAAAAGAAGCAAACACAAAAAAAAATGCTCCGTCGAATAAGTTTCGTGGATTCCTTGAAAAAGGAAGAGAAAAATTTTGGAGTAAGTGATAAATACCACGCAATTTTTAATTGCGAGCATTCGGCGTCTAGCGTCTGTTTACTTAAAAAACAAGATGGCGCGTAAAAATAACCATCGGAATTCAATGCACGGATCAAAAAGGGCGATAAATGTTGAATGCACTCGGTTTGCTTCAGATTGTTATCATTTCATGCCCCACGATTCACATCGGCTTCTGGACTTCACTTCACGAGGTGATCCGTTTTGTGCCAAGTTCACGCCGACTCGTCCCCAGTCGTCTCTAAATTTCACTCCCCGAGTTCCAAATTCTTTCGCGAGAGAGACGACTGGGGACGAGTCAGGTGTTCCCGCATAAACTGACCACGCGATTGGTGAAAAAATCGATCGTTCGACTACGAATTCTGCCGGCAGAATAATAGTCGCTCTCAAACAATTACACTCACGAACAGATATTGTCATGAAACCTAATGACAAAGGATCAGGCACAGTCATCATGGACCACCACTGGTACATAAACGAATGCTTACGTCAACTTAACGACAATAAATTTTACAGGCAACTCGACATCATATATAATATATAATTTTTTGGCATCCTTTTCAGGCTCCTGCTACCGTGCAAGGGAAGCGTGACGAGGCAGAATCCATTGCTCAACGTGAAAACTTGGTCCAGACACTGCTCAGAATACTTAACGATGCTGCCAAATTTGGTGTGGCACCAAATGCAACAGATTTTATCCCACCCCAGGAGACTAGAGGGTATTCCAACATTCCTTTCCTCATCAAAGACACTACACACTTTCTTGAAGAACTTAACGAACTTGGACGCCTACCTTGTAACGTCATACTTGTCACGCTTGATGTTTCTTCTCTTTACAACAACATCCCCCACAATGAAGGTATTCATGCTTGTCGTTACTTTCTTTCAACTCGCGACCGCACCACAACCACCATACGCACAGAAAACTCTTTGTGATCTCATAAGAACGATCCTCGCCATGAACATTTTCCACTTCAACAATAACTTCTACCTCCAAACACATGGCACCTCTATGGGAACACGCATGGCACTCTCATACGCGAATCTCGTTCCCGCTAAATTTGAGACATACGCTCTTAAAAGGCTCCCCTTCAACCTCATACGTGGTGGCATTACATCGACGATATCTTTACGATATGAACTCACACAGAAGACGACGACCCACAGACTTTTATTTCTTACTTACACAATCTTCACCCTACCATAAAATTCACCTCTTCTCACTCTTCTACATTTATCCCATTCTCCCCTTCTTTCCCGATAGTATACTTACCACAGATCTCTACACCAAACCAACAGACAAACACTAGTACCTCTTACGAGCTTCATCCCACCCCTTACACACCAAACGTGCTATTGTTCATCACAAACTGTGCGCAACTTTGGAATGCACCAATTGTTTTCAATGGTCTAGTAAGATGGGATCGTCAGATAATGCCATTGCTGAAGTAAGAAATATTGAAAGTTGGGCGCGAAACAATAAGATGTCATTAAGCCTCTCAAAAACATGGGAAATGCTTGTACATGGCAAAATCACTAAGCCTGAATCACCTTTAATAGCTGAGCTGGTTAAAACGTCTTGGTGTTACTTTTCAAAACGACCCTTGTAACAGGGATCTGCACATCGACAGTCTGCTATTTAAAGCTAGTAGTCGAATGTACGTCTTCAGAGTGTGTAAGTGGTATGGGTACAGTAAAGATCAACTCCATAGATTATTTGAGTCCTTGATAATGTCGCAGTTTAAGTATGGTACAGAGGTATGGGCCGCTGGCTACAAAGGAAAGACCCTAGATCGCATCGATGGCTTCATCAGACGAGAAGCGAGATTTGGTTGCGTTTCGGATGCCACACCCATGTCAGTCATCCTTGACAAAAGAGACAGTGGACTATCCAGGAACTCTTTGAAGACTTTATTTTTTTCTGCTGAAAGAGATAAGATGCCACCCACTAGAATTTGGAATGTAATCGCAGTTCTCAGCAAAGTACCTGTTCAGGAAATTAGCTCTAGCCTAGCTCTGTGGACAGTCTTTTGTCTTTAACGATGCACCATGACGCGCACTTCGTCTTCCTAACAAAAATTCTCTTTTTAATTCAAAAAATCTTCTACGAGTAAAACCTAATACTTTCGTCCAAGCGCTCCAACAGACCTTAATACCGCTGATGTAATATCTAAATACTCCAGCAGTTGGCTGATTATCATCGAGCCAGTTGAACAGAAACTGCCTTTGGAGTTCATATGTTGGATAGTCGTGACAAAAATTTTCGCGGGACTTTTTCATTTGGCTCACCGACAGCAACTTCTGCAGGCAGAATGTTTCTTGGCAACACGTTTCCTTTGTCAACTCTTCAGGGGTGGACACAGTCGATCGATGTTTCCCTATGAGAAAGAAACGGCGATAAAAAGTTGCACTTTCTATGACCCCTGCAATGTAATGGCTGTGGTCACCAGGGAAGCCACTGCACTGTATTCATTTTTTCTGAAGTTATATCAGCTATTTGCATTCAAAGGTGATAAGCGTATCATCTGGTTGATTTGAGTCTGATTTAACTTTGCAGGAATTTGGTTTGAATTATCCCTTAGCCAAGAGGAAAACTGTTGGTTAAGGTAAGAAATAACTCAGTTTCCTTGGACCGATTTGTTAACCTCTTGGCGCCTTAATTTGGGCGATAGTTAAGCCGGCCTTGTGGCGGAGGTTTTCTTTCTTTTTAAACGAAGTCTCTATTGAAGAACGAAAAAACGAAAACATCTGAGACAAGGCTATGAACAAGAATTTAAGTCTCTAAACAAACCACGACAATGTGGGAAGTAAATGCTACAACGAAGCGGAAACATCATAAGACCGAGCAGTTGGTTTCCAAGCTATTAAACCATGAATTATTCTAGGTTCCAGATATTGAATTCTATTCCTTGAAATCGAAGTTCGGAATTTATTTTATTGCTTTACAGGACGAATCATAGAAAAAATTCTATTTTTGAGAAGCAAATGGATGGTGCAGTCTTTTCCACTGTCCAGCACTGAAATTCTGACCGGAAATTGTGAACCTACCGCCACGACTACAGATGCTAAACATGCTATATGATAGAGAACATTGAATAAAATAAAAAATCATGGACACTTAAATGGTCGTTAGGAATTTTCAAACAAACAGCGAACATCAGGTTTAACACATAAGGTTAAAACCAAGCTAGCAATACCACAAATCTTTTGCATGTGAAAAACATGGTGAATTGTCTAACCTCTTCGTCGACTTCCCATCTTTGGAGTTTTATCCTCACTGGTTTGCTTAAGAACTGATGTAGCACTGGTTGTTACATCACCTAAGCTGGCGAATCTATCTTGGGAATTGGGCAAAGGTTGTTGCTTTCCAATTGTTTCCTCCACAACATTATAAATCTCTCCTTCCACAGAACTCGTGTCAGATTCTTCATTGATGTTAGAAGATTGGGGGAGCATTGACTTATAAACGTTTGCTTTGAAGACGAGTGGTGCGATTTCACCCTCCACAGAACTCGAAGAAGAAACGTTTCCAGCCGTTACACCTTCTACAGGAGAAATGTTCGAGCTCTCGTCACTACTAGATGAATCGCTAGTATTAATTGGTACGCGGCAAACTCGTTTGGCTTTCGGTTGAGGTGTAGAATGATTCAATGGAGCATTACTGGCGATCTCTGCACACGGTCTCGTATCTCTGGCATCAAATCCCTCAAAATCTTCGAACTCACTCTCTGTATCCGAAAATAAAGCTAAAGGAAATAAAAAATCATGGACACATAATGGTCGTTAGGAATTTTCAAACAAACAGCGAAGATCAGGTTTAACACATAAGGTCAAAACCAAGCAATACCACAAATCTTCTCTCGGGATGTGAAAAACATGACGAATTGTCTAACCTCTTCGTCGACTTCCCATCTTTGGGGTTTTATCCTCACTGGTTTGCTTAAGAACTGATGTAGCACTGGTTGTTACATCACCTAAGCTGGTGAATCTATCTTGGGAAACGGGTAAAGGTTGTTGCTTTCCAATTATTTCCTCCACAACATTATAAATCTCTCCTTCCACAGAACTCGTATCAGATTCTTCATTGATGTTAGAAGCTTGGGGGAGCATTGACTTAGAAACGTTTGCTTCGAAGACGAGTGGTGCGATTTCACCCTCCACAGAACTCGAAGAAGAAACGTTTCCAGCCGTTACATCTTCTACAGGAGAAATGTTCGAGCTCTCGTCACTACTAGATGAATCGCTAGTATTAATTGGTACTCGGCAAACTCGTTTGGCTTTCGGTTGAGGTGTAGAATGATACAATGGTTTAGCATTACTGGCGATCTTTGCACACGGTCTCGTATCTCTGGCATCAAATCCTTCAAAGTCTTCGAACTCACTCTCTGTATCCGAAAATAAAGCTAAAGGAAATAAAAAATCATGGACACTTAATGGTCGTTAGGAATTTTCAAACAAACAGCGAAGATCAGGTTTAACACATAAGGTCAAAACCAAGCAATTCCACAAATCTTCTCTCGGGAGATGAAAAACATGGCGAATTGTCTAACCTCTTCGTCGAGTTCCCATCTTTGGGGTTTCAACCTCACTGGTTTGCTTAATAACTGATGTAGCACTGGTTGTTACATCACCTAAGCTGGCGAATCTATCTTGGGAATTGGGCAAAGGTTGTTGCTTTCCAATTGTTTCCTCCACAACATTATAAATCTCTCCTTCCACAGAACTCGTGTCAGATTCTTCATTGATGTTAGAAGATTGGGGGAGCATTGACTTATAAACGTTTGCTTTGAAGACGAGTGGTGCGATTTCACCCTCCACAGAACTCGAAGAAGAAACGTTTCCAGCCGTTACACCTTCTACAGGAGAAATGTTCGAGCTCTCGTCACTACTAGATGAATCGCTAGTATTAATTGGTACGCGGCAAACTCGTTTGGCTTTCGGTTGAGGTGTAGAATGATACAATGGAGCATTACTGGCAATCTCTCCTTCGACAGAACTCGTATCAGATTCTTCATTGATGTTAGAAGCTTGGGGGAGCATTGACTTAGAAACGTTTGCCTTGAAGACGACTGGTGCGATTTCACCCTCTACTAAACTCGAAGAAGAAACTTTTCCAGCTGTTATATCTTCCACACTAGAAATGTTCTAGCTCTCGTCACTATTAGATGTAAGCGGTGTTTCGATGATTGTTACGTGACACTTAACGTTTGTACTTTTGATTTAATGTTTAGTGAATCATACAGGAAATGACGTTTAGTTTGATTTAGGATTTGTAACTTGAGGAAGAATGAGAGTTTAGTAGTTTTTCAGTACACGTGGAGCAATCAAATTTAGTTTGGCTATCCCGTTTTTCTGTTAGTTCAAGGTTTACTTTGGAATCTCACCACGAAGTAAGTTAATTGATCTTGGGTTTATTGCTCGTTTTATAAGTCTGTGTCCTAAGTTGTTTCTGTTAGATTTCTGTCACTGACACCGTGTTACTCAAACGAAACCAAATAATTTAATAAAGAGACTTCCAAATCTGTCAGCAGAAGGTAACACGGTTTCAGTTT
The DNA here is from genome assembly GCF_036669935.1 of Montipora foliosa. Classification (NCBI taxonomy): domain Eukaryota; kingdom Metazoa; phylum Cnidaria; class Anthozoa; order Scleractinia; family Acroporidae; genus Montipora; species Montipora foliosa. The sequence continues at coordinate 43,632,431 of NC_090870.1, forward strand.
TCGCCAGGTGGGTGGTTTTGACACTTTTCGTGCCAAATTTCCAAGTTTTTGAATGGATATTTTCTCATCGAGAGATCTAAAAACCGTTTACATTATTTTAAAACATCACGGTTAAAGAAGAAATGGAAATAAACAAGTATCTTGACAATCTTTAAAGCAGCTTTTGTTAATGGTTTGGGAAGCAGCGGGAAGTTTTATTGCATGATACTGAACAAAAATAATCTTGTCCAGATTTAACAGAAACAGGAATTTTGAAAGTCACTCATTTGTCTTTATACTTTCTCCCTTTTCAAATTCTAGCAAAAAATTACTTGTGGAGTAGACTCTAAGGCTCACGAAATTAAAAACAACTCTCAATAGGAAATCATGTTCTTTTTCTTAATCAATCTTGACTTCGTCCTCTAAAATCACACCTTGGACTGTGAACTTAACGTCCCATTGTTTTAGACTAATTCAATGACACGTATTATTATAGACCTAAGTCTCGCGTCACTTCCGCTCAAAAACAATATTGTCCAAATCAAACACTCAGGAACAAGAATAAGGAGAAGTTCTGTAATCCAGTAATTGATGTTGAAATTATATTTTCTTCTTCAATAGAGAATAACAGATTGAATTTATAGTTTCATCTGCCGATTGCAATTGTTTATGTTCTTGTTCGTAGGCGATTCCAATTGACACGTGGGCAGCCCTCTTTTACCTATTAGATCAGTATGCTAATAGCTCTCTAAGGTTGCTGGCTCAGTCCGGTCGAGTTCTTGTAATTCTTTCATAACGACAGTGATCTGTCAGATAAATGTCATCGTTTGAAAACCAGGAGCGAGCAGACGCAATGACAGGCAGCTAGTTGCGTCAAACGAGGACTGAGTTTTCCTCGGATCAGCGAGTCCTTTACTACCATTCCTGCCAGTAATTTTAGAATGCATTCTTTTGGGAGTATCCTGGCTATTTTCATTCCGAATTAGGAATTATAGAATATACGGGATATCATTTCTCAAAAGAACGCAAAGGATGAAAACGGAATATTTTTGGCGAAGTGGCCTGGGAACTATTGTATCTCGGCATGCCCGAGATGCGTTGGGATGGGAAAAGGGTTCCCGAAAGTTTGGAACACGAAATGTTGAAATATGGCAATAAGTATCAGTTTTTGGGCGGTTTCCTCGATTTTTAGGTTTGCTTTATTTGCTAAAAACTTTAAGGGGGAGAAGACGACAAAGAATTTCTTGTACTTGTGAGTGCATTGCGTATTGCAAATGCGTTCCCATGCATACGCTCTTTGATGTTGACTTAAATGAAAAAAGGTTCGTCGTTTTTGTACAAACCAATCTCATTTATTTTGACCAGACATGGGCACGTTTTAAAATAACAGAAACTGACAGCTCTTTTTGTCCTATCACCGGTAAAGAAGCAGAACAGAGGCCAGCACATCCGCATCTTCGGTAGAAACTTTGGATCGCTATTCCATTCAATTTTCAATTTTCAAGCCGCCGGCAGGCGACCGGCCGACCGCGTATCATTTCCCGCCAAACTTTCCCAAAAGAACGCATATTCTGCCTCTTTCGAGTGAACCGTATTCCGGTCATTCCGTTCATTCTGCTATCGGAAGCAGAATGAAAGGAATAGTATTCCGTTCATTTCGGAAACGGAATAATCTCAAAAGAACACGAATACCGTCTATTCCGTGTATTCCTATTCCGGAATCGTACCAAAAGAACGCGACCAGAATTCTCTAAAGATTTCGAACAAGTAAACGTATCTAAACGGGTCATTCGTTCGCGTAAAAACACATCAGAAGAAGGAAGGAGACAGAGACGGAAATGGAGAAAGACAAAACAAGAGCGGAAAATGACGAAGTTGACATCCTCGATTCCTATGCCAGCTACAATGACCGCACAACAGGAGGATGATCTCTTGGTTGCAGATGTTCTTGAAGAAAGCCATCCGTGTTCCTCAAACGAGGGTGATGTCAAGAAATCCCGTTTGAGGTCCATAAGGCTGGCAATAGAGAGTGGAAAATGAACGGCGTGGAGTGCTCAAGAAGTGCTAAGATGGTTCAAATGGCGCTTGGTAAGGAAGAATTTGTCGCACACGAGCAGAAACCTCATCAAAAGTTACTTGCAAAGCAAGTTATAGTGAACAGTGACTCCAGAATTCAGGTCACAACAGCCTACAACAGGCTACAACATCTAGAATTAACTTTCTGAAAATCCAGTAGGATGCGGAAGCCTTGAGAAATGTTTTCACGGGCGTTATCGAGGTATTCAAGTAATAGTAAAGACTCACGACAAAGCTACAGCGGATCAAGAAAGAGCAAGAAAGAACTTACTTCACGAAGCAAAATTAATTTCTGCCTCAGGTGATCACCCAAATCTGCCGATGATTTTCGGTGTGGTCACAGAAAGTTTACCATTTTGTCTTGCTACACAATTTCACGCGGGGTTCACGAAGAAAGTATAACTCTTCATCACGCGGTTGATACCAACATGCTTACTTCAGCAGGCTGTATTTCTTTCTGTGTTTGAAAAGATATGCTCTGCTTTGGGGCACGTACATTTAAAAGGCTACCTCCACAATGACCTGAAGGCAAACAATGTAGTTCTCGAACTGTCTCCGAGGAATCCAACCCGATTTTCACTGATTTTGGGAAAAGCGTCAAGGCATGATCAGTACAGGCCTACAGGAAAGTCAACTGTGTTGAATGCAGTTCGAAACGCTATTTGACCCCAAAGGTTAAAAGTGAACGGCGTTACAGCGTTTCTCAGAGTGACATTTATTCACTGGGTCGAATGCTCAAGTCGATATCCTTTGTGGTGGGATTCTATCAAAGGGTCTGAGCATTGGTATGAAAGGAGTCAACCAAACACGTGCTTTTGGAGAAAGTTGTCGCGATGTTTCTTTTTCTTTTTAAGTGACCTCTGACATCAGCAGAATTGCTTCTTATTTTCTAAGAGGTTGACTGGTTGTCTCTACATTTGACGGTAAACGAAACAGAAAAATGGGAAGTGAAACATGGAAATCTTTCATCTTATGCGTTGAGCTGGAAAGTCGGCGAGGTTTCGTAAAGATCTTGTCTCCAGGACTCCAGGAGTTTCCAGAGGACGATAGTGCCGGCCTGAAGATTCAGTGATAGCTCACGAGGGAAATTTATATCTTCACCTGCCTGGAAAAGCAGCACCCGTGCAGGTGACTGAGACGTCTCAGTGCGCCAAGAAAGGCAAACAGATTTCATTTTACATAACGCTATGGCACAAGAAGAGTGGGTTTTTATTGACCTAGTGACTATGCCTAAAGGTAACGCGTTACAACCCACGAATCGTTTGCCAATGCAATATTGACACACTAAATGAAACTAGTAATCGGATGATCGTAAGTTCGACTCCTGCAAAAGACTACTCAGATTTTTTCCGCGTATCCCCGACTCGTCATCAAACAAATAGGGAGCTTTAGCAACGACAACGGCGACGGCAACGTCACAAATGTGCATATTTAGTGAACAATAGCATATTGAAAAACTAAACCTCCATTAGTAAATCAAAAATGCGCTTTGTTATTTATACTTGTTTCTATTGGTATGCAAAACGCGAGCAACATTTTGCTTGTGTTTTGTACACCAACATGGCCGTCTAATCACGTGGGTGCAAACCAAGAATTCTTTACTCCAACTCAAGACATTGTCTTTCCTTTCCCTACTTTAGTGGGTCTGTAAAACCAGTTTTTATTTTTAAACGATTATTTTTCAAGAATTCAAGATCCCTGAATAATTTCTGAGTTACCAGTAGGCGTCTAATTTGGCCTCTAAGTCATAAAAAGCTCATTTAATAATATAAGTTCAATTTTGTGATTATGTCTTCCCTCTAAAGGGTGGCTGACTTTCAAAGCAGCCTTAACTACCTGCTTGCCAAAAAATGTGTAATAAAAATGCTTGGTCAATTTTCCACTAACAACAATTTAAAATTCCCTCTCTGCCCGGGCCCTGTTTATGGCAAAGCACATAGTGATAAGGCATTCCAATGAAGCATGCATACGAATCCATTTCTTACCATAACCCCACCACAACATTTCAATAGCACTGGAAGCCACTGTTCACAGCCTTGAGAAGCACGTTCTTCTTGAAAAGTTTGAAAGTCCGCTAGTTTTGGAAATCTAAACAAAATAAGAGACATTTTTTTTAGCTGAAAATGAAGCCCTGTGTTTCAAGGAGAAAATTCAAGGGCATTTTTAATAGACCATATTCGCATGCTCAGTATTGGACTGGAGCTAGCTTGCAATGGAGGCTAATGTGGGGGAATATATAAAATAGTATTTGCATTCGAAAAGATTCCCCAGCATTAGCCTCCATTGCAAGCTAGTTCCAGTCCAATACTGAGAATATGAATATGGTCTATTTCATTTCTTGTTCAATGCCTCAGCACAAAGGATGATGTGCTTATCATTCAGACAACAGAAATCGGTTCAAGTCTCAAATGCTGTTGATGACACTTTCAATCCAACAAATTCTGGATACTGAGCAAATTTGAGGTTAAATAAATTTATTTATCTTTCTTGCTTTGTAGGTAGGCAGCTTTTTAGTAAACAGAACTGGAATGTCCTCTCAAAACGTTGCAAAATTTAATTCAAGTTTCCATTGAGATAAAACACAGGTGACACTTACTGACAAAATCTTGCTAATTCATAAACCTGAGGAGGTCCAAGCTCTATCTGATTCTTTGCATACTTGAGAAGTGCAGATGCTGGAGTCACCCACTGAAATAAAACTGTCATGTAATTCTATTTTATTGCAAGTTATCCTTACACAGACACCTGTTGATAATGGTGTAGAGCCCAAGATCTTTCTCATCTACAAGAAAATAGTTTTAGCCTCCCTTGACTCTAAAAGGGGGTAACTTGTTGATAGTTTTACAGCAGTTTTGTTGCTTGTTGGTAAAAACCATAACTTGTAACTTAACTTTGCAAATACAACATTCCTGACAGTGCAGAGTGAATTATCATCATCATCATCATTATTATTATTATTGTAACAGGATCATCTATGAGAATAAAGGTAAAAAGTAAAGCGACCATATTTAACGTCCATAACTCGTAAAAGTAATTCAACTGACAAACCTGACGTCGACAGTGCGCTCATTTTACTCCCCCCTCTCCATCAGTGCTCTGTTTTTAGCCTAAGGGTATTTAAAGCTAGTACTTAAGTTACACTGAAAGGAAAGAAGTCGAAACAAGGATATGAGATCCGGGGATCGAACTCGGGACCTCTTGCACCAAGATCGCGCACTAACTGAGTTTTCCATCTTTTCTCCTCACGAATAAACTACCGTAAGTAAATTTGTTCCTTTTCATTAAAAAAAAAACTTAAAGTTGAACAAATTGGTCAATTATTTTTAAGTTTTTATATTCTTCACCCTTAGCTGTTGACAACAAAAATAGGATAGGCCTTGATATCAAATTATTACAACAAAGCACCATGCTTTGGTCTTTTGTGACAAACACCTGCATGCACATTTGAAATGATTTATATTAACCCCCTGACCCCTGGGAGTGAGACTTAACAGATTTTACTCCATCTGACCCCAGATGATTTTACTCTACTCCTCCTCTGAGGGGCATCCTAAGGTGTCTGAGGGGTGAATGGAAACACAAGAATGCAGGGTTGGCGCAGTGTTGAGAGCACTCGCCTCCCACCAACGTGGCCCGGGTTCGATTCCCAGACTCGGCGTCATATGTGGGTTGAGTTTGTTGGTTCTCTACTCTGCACCCAGAGGTTAACCCCTCTCCTCAAAAACCAACATTTGACTTGATTTGTCTTAATTGTTAATTTCAATTTACAATGTCCCCAATTAGTGCTTCAGCGCTAGAACGACTAGACACTTAAATAAAGTTCCTTTCCTTTTAAGGAACAAGGATGCATTGTTCCTAGCTATTCCTTTACATATTCCTAGTAGCCATTCTCTACATTAGCAGATCAATAATCATTTCTCAAATTTAATTGGATCTTCTTGATGTCATACCAGGTATCATAAGGGCTTAGTGTCTCTTCCATTCATCCATTGTAGCAACTCCCAGAACATAATGGAGCTGAATAAATTACTTTGACTGCTATTAGATTCTAAGAGCTTAACAAGAGATCTGCATTTGCATGGGGAGCTAACTGTTTGCATGTCTGCCATAAAGGGGACATGGATGAAGAGGTTGTTGACCCATTGACTCCTGTTAGACAGAGTACAATCTATTAAGTCATTGAAATGTCAGAAAACAGTTTGGTAATCAAAGGCAATAAAATAAAGCAACATACAAGGGAAGAAAGTTAATAAAATAGGATCATCTACTAAGTGGTCACCCATTCCCATTCTGGTCTCTCAACCATGTAGAATCAAAAAAATTTTGTTGAGTGTATTTTTAAAGTAATGTTTGGGTTTAATTAATCCATTCAATGGATTAACGGTGTGCAAAATATACCCTAAGAGTTTAAAGGGACAGTGTAACACTATTTTAGTCAAACTTTACACTAAAGGACATCCTTGCATCAATGAAAACCAAAAAATAATGCTCTAGTTTTGTTGCTAATGACCACTGAAGTGCACTGAAGCTACATGTATTCTTTGTTGTTTTCAGCCAAGGATGGAGAGGATGGAATTGGATTGAAACTTGAAAAAACTTGCCAGTTTTTTTAAGTTTGGAAACTGTGTCTTCAGGAAGACACCAAAAATTAAATACAAATAGCTCTTTGTGCCATAAAACAATATATTTCATATCTTGTCAGTAGGTTGTCAGGAACGTTGTACGTGTGAGCTCAAGTACAAATTTACTAAATAAATAGATTTTTACCCATACAAAAACAGGCCTATGAAACAAATTTCCAAGCTCTAAAATATAACTTTGAAAAAAAATTCACCTTTGAATGTGTCATCTCCTTTTCATCGATTAAAATGGTGGGTTCTTTCTCAAGAAAGCTAATGTAAAATAAGGTGTCGTATCGTCTGGCCAAATTGGTAGGTGTCAACCAGTTGGACCATTCACTCAGAGACCATACATCAGGCACACACTCCAGTTCCCTGTTTGCAGTAAAAGAAGCATAACTCATTTCCCCCTGGGAGTGAGACTTCATAGATTTTACTCTGTCTAAAACCTGTTGATTTTACTTGACAATGGGGAGCAGTTCAGAAGACCATGGGTTAAATCAAGTCAACACCCATTCCCAATGTCTTCTCCTTACACCCACAGCTCTGCTCTAAAGTATTGATGTAAGTGGTAAGGCCTTGGGTACTGATTATAATGATTACAGTGTAAATAAATATTATTGGCCACACAAACTTTCTAAATGGTCATTTTACATCTGAGTCTTGAAAGATAAGATGGCTCTTCATTTCTTTGATTTTCTCCGATCAATGATTGGAAGCAAAAGCAACTTTTTTCTAAGGAACATGGTCAGCGCACTAAAAAATATAACTGAGATAATTTTAAATTCTTGCTGTTTTGTAAAAGACTCTAAAAGGGGTGACAACCTACTTTTAGAACCTTTTGGGCTGGCACGGTCTTTCCATTGCCAAACGTGTTTACCCCTCTTGCACTGGCTCTGCTTCAGTCAATTCTTGCTATTAACAAAATAACTCATTGAAAATTTCCAAAGCCACAATACCAAACTGTTACTTGCCTACCAAATTTCCAAAGCCACAATACCAAATTCTTACCTGCACATGATGAAAAAGTTTGAAGCATTTGTGTAAACTTGCTTCCTCCAATACTGAATTTCTTGGACATCAAGATTGCTCTCATGTTTATCTGTCAAGCTTCTGAGCAACAAAACGCCTGACTCCTCAAAGGTTTCTCTGATTGCACATATTCTTAATGCAACTTCACTTGGTATATCTGTGGTTGATTTCTTTATCAGAGGTGGCCGTGGTCCTTGAACGTTAACAAGTGGAGCAAAGTCTTTATCGAACTTGGAAAATGACCGTTTGAACAGCTGCATCCAATCATTTGAATAATCGGCTTTCTCTTCGATGACTCCCCCAGGAAATACATATTTATTTGGCTGAAATATTGCGTATGTCTACATTAGCAGATCAGTGTTAACCATGACAAGGTTACCATTTGTTCTAGTAGATGGTGTTTCCTACAAGCCATGACCACGAGTCATGCAAGCCAAGATGGCGAGTTAACATGCAAATCACAGTTTATCAGCACTATTTGAAATGGGTGCTTAGACTTAAATGTGAAATTTGCATGGCTTGCATAACTCGCTGGCTCACAGATTGTCCAGCCCCAACGACCACTGGAAATGGGCCATTCCATTTATTTATGCGCATTCTACCCAGAGATGCCAACCTATGGAAATCTAAAATCGGGAGATTTCTTCCATTTCTTCCTCGATCAACCTACCCACCCCTCCTCCCCTCCTCCCCCCTTAAACGCACCCACCCATCCCCCAGCAGCTCCTTCAGAATACAAGAATATTCTGCCGCCATTGTAATTTCAGAGAAAACAGGGTACTTATGTCAAGAATTTTTATTGGTTAATCAGAGATCCAATCAAACAATCGGTTATATGGCTATGATAGCTAAAGGAAGTCATTTTGTTTACTTCTATTAACGTGCGTTTGAAACTCAGAGATGAAGAAGTGCATTAAGAAACAATGAAACGAGTTTGAAAAAATCGATTTTTTTTTAAACTTGGGGATGCAATTTGAGTCTATTGTAGAATGGAGAAACGTCTGTGAGAGGTTCAGAGTCGTTTTTATCCGGGAGATTTAATGACCCGTACGGGAGACCGGGAGATTCGTTCCGTATCCTGGAGACTCCCGGATAATCCGGGAGAGTTGGCACGTATGTATCGGGGGGGGGGGCACGTCTGCTGTCGCAGGCTAGCCGAAACCTCTCTAACTTACCATAAATGCACTTTTCTCTCCTCTTTCAAGCAACAAAACCCTGTAGTCAAAGTGGCTGTTGAGTGTGTTGTTTCTTGCCACTAATATTAAAGTGGCAGAATCCCTTATTTTACTTCTAACAGTGTTCATACTTCACCAATATTTCGACACAACTAATGCGACATTTTGACCGAAATAGTACTGCAGTATTGTCGGCCCCAGACTCTCGTTACTCGCCAACATGGCGGCCTACAAGCAACAGCGCTAGCATCGTCTACACCAATCAATCGATTCTATGTGTGTTAATGGTGTAACATTGAGTCACGATGAGTGCAAACTACGCAAGAAAGATGGATCTATTAAGGGCAAGGATTTTTGGCAAATTAACTCGTCAGGTCACCCCACAGTAAGTTTATCAAATTATAACAGAACCAGACGACCTCGAACTAAGTCATGTTCTTCTGATAAAAAGCGATGCTTGTATAATTTACATAATCACGGTGAGAATTAGTTATTCTGACGTTAAACCCCTGTTACTTCAGCTCATCGGAAAGGTACTGTTGAGCTTAAAAGGTCTCCTTGCCCCGGGAATTTTGTCTCCCTTTTCAAAGCAAGTAGCTAAGTTACCTGGCCGAAGAATGGAAGCGAGGCTGCCGGTGACCCTGCTTTGATACAAACCTCTGTGCCTTTCTAATGTTAATGTAGACTAATTAGGATTACATTGACACAATTTACATGATAAAAGGAGTGAGGTCTGTATCAATACAAGGTCACTGGCAGCCTCGCAGCCATTCATAGGCCAGGTCACTGAGCACACAACTGTAAAATGGCTTATTGCAAAAAAAAAAAATTTTTGATTAATCTTATTATTCTTTAAAACCTTTTTTTTTTTGCAAAAAAACACTTCGATCTCCATCTCTCTTTTACTTAACCCATTCACACCAAAGGCGGTGTAGGTGGGGAAGGGTTAGAGGAGACAGTGAGTGGACACAGATGTTGTTAGGCCATTTGCATCTAAATCACCCCCAATTTACCACTTTCAGATGGGGAATAGTTAAGGGCCAAAATGGAGTGAGGACAATGTGCAAGCCAGCAAGCCAGCAAGCCATCTGAGTCATGCGAGCCATGGCTGGGAACTGTGTGAGCGATGGCTGTGAGCCATTTAAGTCAACCATTTATTGAAAGCTAACCATTTTAAAATTGGGTGCTTAGACTTAAACACTGTTTATCGGTGCTATTTGAAACGGGTGCTTAGACTTAAATGAGAGACTCGCATGTGGCTCACATGACTCGCTGGCTTGAAGATTGTCCAACCCTGCCAAAATGTACTTACAAAATGACCAATTTGCGAAGTGCAGCAAATAATAATCATGCAGTGGGCAAAAATAGCTTTGGCATACCCTCCCCTCCTTCATGACGGTACTTGGCCCTAGTTGGATCAACTGTTTCTACCACAACCAGTTTAAGTCGAAGTGGTTGAAGTTTCCCAACAGAACACTCTTCAAACAGATTTTGTTTCAAAATGTGATATAACTCCTGGGAATAGTCATTCACAGGCCTTTCCATATTGTTTAGCACTTTCACAAGCAGGTGGATATATATGCATGTACCCCATTAACCCTTTGAGACCCAAACTGGCCTGAACCGGCCATACTTAGTATTTTACTCTGTCTAACGGCAGACGATTTTTACTCGTCAGTGAGGAACCCCGGGAGTCAATGGATTAAAGCAAGCCATTTCACCCAATTAGAATCCCAAAATAAATTCCAACCAACCAAACCAATAAAAAATGGTTGGCTTCAACAACTAAAATAGATTGTGAGCAGTCTCCCTTTTGGCGAACGTGATCATGATATGGTCAATATGCAATAGGGAGAAGTGACTCCATGAGCTGCTAGTTTGGTGGGTACACACAATAGTGGCAGCTTCATTACGCGACGCTCAACTGTGTTGGGTTTGAAATGTTCATCCCACAGATGCTAGAGCTAAAGAGAGACTGTTCACAGCCTGCAACTAAGATTTTCAAATTCCTGGCCCTGTGTGAGGACAAAGTCAAACGTTCAAGGTTGGCTGGATAGAGGAAAAGAATATATTTTGAAGATTTGACTTGGCCATACTGCAATCCATACGTCATGTGCAGATTGGTTACCTCTGAGAATCAATGACCAATTAACCCATTCACATCTCAAATGCCTCAAGGATGCCCCTCATTGATGAGTAAAATTGTCTGGCATTAGACAGAGTAAAATCTCATTCTTAGGTCAATGCGTAAAATGTGTTACAAATATATTTAGACGTTTGGTGATCAGTACTATTTTATTTACTTTTGCAGATCTTATAAAGTTGTGGAGCACTTTGCTAGGAGACCCCTTGGAAGAGAGATCAACTCCTACTATCCCCCAATTAAGCAGTTCCAGACCCTCCTCTTTAGACTGCGGCATTTTGGATTTTATTACGACGAGCATTTGGTTTGTGAATCAGCAATAGTGTTGATTACTGATTTGCATTTGTTATGAAAAGAATGATATTAATCAGCTACAAACTTGTTTTCACAGAATTTTCGAGAAGAGATGGCAGTGAAGAGAAAGGAAAGAGGCAAAGGACCTCCAAAAAAAGGTTTATATAGAGACAGTTTTTATCAATGGTTTATGAGGAGTAGGGGTTAAAGCATTTTACCTTCTGTGATTTCTATGAAATGAGAGTTAGAAAGATTACCATAGTTAGATGAGCAATCCAGGCCACAGGGAGCAGAGGAGTCCTATTTGACCGTTTTTCCAGTTAAATTCATTGTGAATCGATCTTGATCAAGCTACATACAATTGATCGTGTTACGCTGCGGTTGAAATCCTACCTGTGAAACGAAAGCCGCTTCCAGTAATGACTGTGGGCTTGTCACTAATGGGGACTAACAGTATAGAAATAGACAAGTCTCTTTTTCTACTCTTGGCACTTTGTGCCTCATACGGACTTTGAGCCACGAGCATTGACACGTATAGTATTTCAACTGTAACAGAATCGTTTGTGTGTAGTTTGATCATGTACAGTGATTCAAATCAACAAGATCGACTCGCGCTGCAATTGTACGGTGAATTTAACTGGAAAAATGGTCAAACAGGACTTCTCTGCTCTTTGTGTCCAGGCTTCATCATTAATTGCTCATCTAATTGTGATGATCCCTCTACTTTCACTTCATGTGTTGGTTTTTTAATGCCGTTGTGGGAAAGGGATGAAACATGCTAAAGTCACCTTCTTTTGTTATTCCATGCTTATCATGAAGTTGCCCAGGGCAACAAGTTAGCAGAAGGTCTTAGTCAAGTCACTCCACTTGGATCTCGTACTAATTTCTTCAATTGGTACATGGTTGAATGAATGG
>NC_090870.1:43662163-43664663 GCF_036669935.1 Montipora foliosa
CTTAGAGGAAGCTCGGGAACAAATCCTTCGTCGGCAATTGCTTGGCGTTGGATCTGTTCTGGTGGTTCCCGGATCATTGTGCAAAAGTAACCGCCCCACGCGCCATCACAGTGAACCAGAAAGTCCAAGGGTGGTTCCTGAGTAAGAGAAGTTTATTTTATTTAAAAATTCTTTGTAATTTTTTATTGAGATGGTTAAAGCGGTTTTTGTTCGAGTATCGAAAAAGAACAGTTCTTGTCTTTGTAATGTCTTTGCTGCAACCTGTGATTGGCTAACCTAGCTACTTCGAGCGATGATTGGTTAGTAAAGAGAAGACAGGAGCACTTGTGGCACGTCTCCAGAACTCAGAACCTGTGATTAGCTAACTGCAGCTGCTTCGAGCGGTGATTGGTTAGTAAAGAAAAGACAGACAAGAGCACTCCTCGCACATCGCAAGAACTCAAGAGTTTCGCTTCGCGGGTTCCGTATGCACGGAAGCTTTCTTTCTTTCTTTCAAGGGCACGCGGAACGTGCTATGTCTTGTCTTTGTGTTGTTTTCGTTGTGTCTCCTGATTGGTTGAATGTCGCGTCTTGTCTTGTCTTTGTGTTATTTTTGCGATGCCTCCTTACATATTACACTTTACTTTTTGCGCATACGAGTGTTACTTCATGTAATTGTAACATGAAGGAGTATTACAATTATTACCCGGGGGGAATCCAGTTAGCAACGGGCGGGGATTTAGGGGTCAAAATCAGGGATCTGGTATCAATTTTAGAGTGTCTAAAGGTTTTTGGGCCACCAAATATATATATATATATATATATTATGTAATAACTACAAGAACGGCAGCTTTTAAATTATGACAATGCTTTCCTAAACTTTTCAAGCAGAAGGTGTTTGAAGTTGACGTCTCTGATTTTTTAGCTGGTATCTTTTAGGGGTAAGAATCTGATGTTGCCACGGCCGCCTTCATAAAACTCCAGTATCTTTTAGGGGTATTTTTGAAAATTTCCGACGATCATCCCCGCCCTACGATATATGGGAGCCCCTCCCGGGAATTATTACACTACACCTTGCGCGTATGACTGCCATGAATGAAATTTTTTAAAGGAGCATTACGTAAGATATCATCTGGAATATTAGCAAGTAGTGTACACTGCACCTTCTTGCGCATTCTATCCCTGATGTTCAAGATTTCGTCAAGGTCATCAATAGCGCTCTCCTCAGTAGTTCCCATGACGGCGCAAACTACCACTACAGCAATTCGGGCTGTTCGTAGGCTCTCCAGCTTAGCTTCTAGATCTAGATGAAAAGACAAAACACACCCCTTTCAGTAAATTACCATCATTTCGTGTTCATCTTCTGAGAGAGAAGCTCAGATGAGTCTTTAGAAGAAATATTAACAGAACAAATGTTGGAGACTGAAATAAATGCCCCATGCAAGTGGAAGTTGAACCCGCGACTCACAGAATTTCATATCCAACGCTCTTTACAACTGAGCTACCGAGGCTAGTATGGTGGGATGGGTCATCGGGTCCGATAGGTAAGTTGTTTGGCGATCAACACCAGTAGTTCGCAGTCTGAGAGTACTGAGGGAAATGCTTGGTAATCAGTCTTACAAATCAACTACTGATCCCACTGAGCACCAGTCATGAAATTTCACGAAGTTCGTAATTGAATAAAAAAACAATTCAAATCAAAAGCAACGACATTTCAAATTGGTCATGTAATAGGAGCCTAAATCGGAAATCCCTAGTCAAGATGGTCGAATTTCTCGAAGTTCGTAGTCGAACAAAAGACCATTATTTTAAACAAAACTATTTTTACCTCATCAACGTATATAGCTGTTTCGGGCAACTTTGATTTACGGTCACCCGGTATATAGCTGTATTATGGTAGTTCAAGAAAGGTTACAGTGTGTTCATCCATAAATTAATGATGCCACAACCATACGGTAGCGATCTTCGCTGGTGCGCGATTTGGTTAATAGATTTTCTGAGCTATGAAACAATATGATATAGCTCCTGCTAAACCGTAACAGACCTCCTCGAATTGCCTCAATGTTTTCCCAATACAGTCTTCTTGGGAAATAACGTTCTTTGTTTCAGATGCGGTATTGAAAACGTTAACCGACACGAAAGAATGTTTCGCTTTAACAGAGCATCATCTTTTCGGAGAGAACTATATTGGGAAAACATTGAGGTAGTCCGAAGAGGTCTAGTGAATGCAATCTCTTGGCTTTCTAGCACAAAATCTTGAGCTGATCTCGTTACAGTCTCCATAATTTCTGCGTGATAAACTAACCAAAAGCACTTCGCGTTTTGTCAGTAACAAATAAAGCCACTCCTCCACAAGGTAATCGTTGGATCACTTCAAAGTATTTTCTAAACAATTCGAGGCAGAAAAACAGTGATAGCGCATGTTTAAACAAATAAAGGTTATTTTTACATTTTTCCTTTTACTAAAAACTATAAAGTCAAACTCACCGTCAGTTTTCATCCGTGAGTTTTCGTCGCATGG